>NC_048595.1:65224020-65504020 GCF_003668045.3 Cricetulus griseus | reverse complement strand
AATATTCTTGTTTACTTTAAAAATGGAAACAACACACAGTTCCATTATAATTGTTAAAAAGTTAGCTTTACAAACATGGGAATTTTAATTTAAAAAAAATTCTTAACAAAACTATACAGTGTACAAATTACTGTCTACAAGGTAGGCGGTTCGTTACGAAGACTTCGTTCTTCTCGCTACTCGCAGCTTCCCAGATTCATTCACATACGTTTTAATGGAGCTGCCCACCCGAACATTACCCGATAACTATATTGCTATAATTAAGGTTTTGCCATGTCTTTATGTACAGTCTCCTTCACTGCCTCTCAGGTTTTTTTTTTTTTTTTTCCTTAGGCAAGCCTTGACTGCTCACGTCACTCTGGGGAAACACACTTCAGAGGCACTGTGAGTGGTGGGCTGCAAAGCAATACAACAAAGGCTGGACAGTGCCACAAGTTGGTGGCTGGAGACACCACCCCCTACAGATGCCCTTGGGTGACCTTCACCATCCTGAAGCTCTGCAGTCTGGGTAAGGAAGGGGCGTGCAAGACCTGCAAAAGTGGGGCCCTTCGTCAGAATACACTTCCTGGTTTAAAAAAAAATAGGAGGCTAAAAGTGGATTTGAGATTATCTATAGTAGTGCTTTTTAATAAGTTTATCTCAAAAGGAAAGAAGGAAAATTATTCAGAAAAAGAAGGAACACTTGCCCTAAGCCTCTGTACCCAAGAGGCAGGCAGGGATGCTACAGTGCGCCATGTTGTTTAGCAAGACTTGTTCATTCACTGGCAACAAGGAGAGGAGTCTGCCTGGAAAGAATACTGTGTCCTGTAAGGTTGCATTCCTCACCAAATAGGTCAGAAATACATAAAGAGCTTGGCTGGGAGGATTTGGTAACTACAGAGCAAGTATCACAGATGCAGTGGGACTTTGTTGGAGTCTAAATCCCACTATGCTAGCCAGCATTTGGACATCAATAGTCAGATACAATTGTCAAGCCTATGAGCACTGTTGTAAAGTACTCATTAAATGATCTGCTAGGCATACATTTGACAGTTTATTTTATTAGGCTATGGCATGGGATCTGGGGTCTGGAGAGCCTCATGACAACCTACTGTGTGTGTCACTAACCCTGAAAGAACTCCTTGGAGTAATGAATACACTCAACAGGACCAGGTTGGGGAGACAAAACAAAATTGGCCCCCATTTACCTCTAGCCCTCAGGGGAAATTAACTCAAATATATATCTAAAGTACCATCCCTTAAAAAGAAGTTCCTTCCATCATTATCAAACAGGCTTAATTCATCCACAGGAAAATTAGTTGCTTAAAATTCTGTATTTTTTCTCTGTTCTAGTTTTCAGTTTACAAGGGCAGGTAAAATAAAAGGATTTGCTCATTTTTGTTCTTTAAAAGCTGAACTTTGATTTTTTTAATCTACCAGTCCAAATACATTCAATAAGAGTAACCCTCTCTCTGGTCAACCTTCCTGATGTCAAAAAACCAAAAATCCCAAGTGTGCTGCCATCCACTTGAAGTAGTAAGTCATAGCAACATCATATCCTGTCATGGGAAGGAATAGGAGAGCCCTCTCTCCAGATGGGCGAATGTGTTTGGTAGAAGAAAGCTTATTCCTGTGTTAAACTCAAAAGTGTGAAACAGCCAACATCTGCTATGTGGGCACTTCAAGAAATGTCTTTGCCAAATATGAGACAGACTCGCTTTCCACTGTGGATTGGGAACTTTCAGGAAAAACTATCAACAACTAAAATGAGACAGGGCAGTTCTTCTAAGTCTGCCTCTAGGAGGCTTCGCTGTGCTTGCTTTTTCTTCCCATTTTCTTAGCTTGAAAACCAGAAATGAGTTCAGCTTGCACCCCAGGTGAGAAAGTAGAGAGGGGGGGGACCTGTGTAAGTTGAAGTTTGTCACAGTAGGCAGAACAGTCGCTTTGCAGCCCAGGCCCGTCTCAGGGTGCACTGCTTCACAGCTACACTGTAAAGTGTTAAAAATCCTCCCCCCCACCCCAGAATATATATATATATGTATATTAAAAAAAATCCCCTGTCCATCTCTCAGTACACAAAAGGACCTCATCACACTGCAAAAATAGCAGTACCCACTTTGGTCAATTAAAACAAACAAACAAATAAACAAACAAACAAAAAAGCATACATTATTTCTTTTTAAATCTGTGTACTTACCTATAATAACCAATACAGCTAAAAGCACTACCTACATAGGCAAAACTTGGTATTGCATAATTCGTATAAATTTGAAACCCCTCCCCCCAAATATTAATTGGAAGATGAAAAACATGAAAGGTTAATAGAAAAACACCAAAATACTGAAAATATTGCTGGTCGATTACAATTTTTAAGCGGCAACTATACACAGCCATGATATGCTTTATAAATGTGAGATAAAGGTGTAACTGTCTAAAAAATCCATGATGTCACACATTTTTCTTCGTCTGGAGTACAAAATATTTTGTCATAAAAATGGTAAAGATTTAAAACGATAATAAATGCAGCAAAACAAGTGTAGTGATGTCACTTTTGTGGTTTTTTTTTGTCTTTTGTTTTTTAGATTTCAAGGCAAGGCACGTAATGTGGACATTATATCTTCGTGCAAATTAGGATTACTGGAAAGAGTACTTTAATTAAAATTTTAAGAGACATAGAGGCAACATGTGTCTGCCCATGCACACTATAGATCTGTCAATACGAGAAATGTGTTGAACAAGGCTAATGTCTGAAAGCACCGTGCACGTTTCCAGCACCCCGATGGCACTTCTCTGAAGAGTGTGTTTTTCTATCCTATGCCCTGGCGTTCCCAGCCTGTACACTGGAAGCTTTACCTTTGTGACATGGATTTACCTGCCTCTTTGTCTCTACGATACAGATTTTATAGAACCATTTGTACACCCTATGGGTTCTTGATGCAACCAGTAATTTTAAATAAATAATTCTGCCTCCAAGGAGGCTGCAGCTAAGCCAACCTAAGTGCTGTGTTTTCATTCATTTTTTTTCCATTCAAGCACATGATTTGTCTTGATTTAATGCCTTTTTTAAATGCCCTCAAAAACTGAGGGGAAAATAAATTCGCTCAAAATTATTTTAAATTCTTTTTAATCCCCTCAATTTAGAGTCCAAGGGCTAAAGGACTTATAATCACGATTCCCCATTAGATATAAATTTATAAATTGCACTTGCCTCTGTTAAGTGTTTCTTTTGTGGGGAAAATATTATATTAATTTTTACTGTTGCATGCAGAGGTAACACTTTACCCACATAGAGGCATTTCTTCCATAGAGCCTTTGAGTTCAAACTGTTTTTTTTTTTTTTCCTATTTTTCACTTTTTTTTTCTTTTTTAAGATTTCAAACTGGGTTACACACTGGAAAAGGCTGGGTTAAGGGCCAAAATTTAATAAATCTGTATGGATAACTAAAGGCTACAGAGATTTTATATATATTTTTTAACTTTAAGAAATCAGAGTGCTCATAAAATGGCTGGCTCATGGCTCTGTCCCCAGCACCTCTGACGCCGCCTCCTAGCCTTCGTTGGTGAGATAACCAGGAATAGTGACTCCATGCGTAAACAACAAGAATACTAACCAAGAAAACTAGCTTATCATGCAAATATTAAGGCATCTAGAAAGTCAGTTAAAATATATTGTCATAGAGACAGAACATCTATTTCCCAGCGGACTTCATGTAACAAAGGCTACGTTGCAGGGGCTGCAGTCTAGCATCAGTGAGATATCATCGACCCTTTCGTGTCATTATAGTTTCAACCTTAAGGGAATTAGTGATTGTAAGTGCTGCAATGCTGGTCTACCGTCTTCTTTCTTCAGTTTCTCTCCTTTCTCCCTTTTGTCCAGTCTTCTTCTTTTCCTTTGCTTTGAGTGTTTTTCCCCTAATTTTCTTATACTATCGTTGTGTTTCTTTCCCCTCAGTTGCTTGTCTCTGCTTGAAGGAAAGGCTCTCCAATTATGTTCAAACCATAATTTTGGACATTTGCCGGTAGGATGGGTGTCCTATTTGACACTTGGAAAGGAACCAAGCTAGCCCAGGTACCAGGACTGTTGAGAGGAGAAGGGTAGCAGGGAGGGAAGAAAAAAGAAAAATACAATGTTAAAATCTCCAGTCATAAGTATAAATTCTAAATGCATCAAATTACAACTATTGTATTTTTGAATTTTAAATCTTAATAAAATTTAAAAATTAATAGCATGCGCTAACAGTACTAAATTATACACATTGTACACATATATACTACATGCAATAACTTCTAGGTTATATACATCACACACACACATATATATATATATACTCTATATGATCTTGCTTTCATGAAAAGACCTAAGATGAAGAAAACCATGAAATAGGATACATTCATAACTGTTGAACTCTAGCTGATTAAGGGCAATCTTCTTCAAATATCTGATCCACTTCAATGTAATAAATGGATTATGATTTTTACTATTCAAATGAAGAAAAAGAAAAGTAGAAATTCCTAGTGACACCAGTCCATTGCAGTTCGGTAGATACATTAATTGGGTTTAACCTTTAATTCATAAGACATTCTGGGTCAGATGGGTTTATCTGCCTACTAGGTTACATAAATTTCAAAATGGGATGAAATATATATCCTTTTCTCTCACAAGAGAATAATACATTTTTCAGGCATGGCCACATCTAGTGTGCAATTTGAAACACCTAGTTATCATACATAACTTAAAAGTTTTACACAACCAAATGTTGTCTATCCTAGATGACCATGTGGAACCCAGTTTGCTGCATTGTGTGCAGAAGCCCATTGTGGAAGATGCAGCAGAGGGGGCTACTGGGTTCTCTGGTATTTTTCTGCTCTCCTCTATAATTTGCCCTAGACAGAACCAAGGCTTTCCTTTCAATTCATTTTCCCTCACATTGGCCTGAGTATTCCTAGCCTTTTCTACCAGGAACAATAGTACATTTGGAATAGAGCATTTGAAACCAGAAAGAGAAAGGGAGTGACCTGAGCCAGCAGTCCTGTCTCTCGCCATTTGGCTGTGCAACAGCCTATGTTGTCCTTGGGATTTAAAAACAAGCTTGAACACAATTTCTCTAGTTGCTACTGGCATGTTTTCTCATAAAAGTTTCATATGGAGAAAAGGAATGCCAGATTTACAGCACCACAAAACACCCTACCCAGGACATTTTTGTATTACTTGTATTGATATTCAATTTGGAGTACAATGTCATCCACATAGCAGCTGCATCACTGTACCAAGGAAACATCATACAGACAATTCTTCCCTTAGTTTAGCAATGGTCTGGCATGGCATACTCTCCATGCTTTCAATTTTATTTAGTATCCTCTACTGTGGGAACCATAGGAGAGATGATTTCTATGGTTTTAGTTAACAATCTAGAGATGCCTATCTGTTCATTATTGTAGCTAGCCATCTGGATGTGCCTATCTGTTTGACTCTTAAAGGCATAAGAAACATCATGGCAATGAACACAGAGAAACCATTTTAGATTAAGAAACCAGAAATATAACATAATTTACTATGAAGATAACTCAATATAAAACATGGCTTATTTCTACCTGTCTAGGTATGTATTGCCCAGCAATGCTTCAACAGAAAAGAAACCAGTGACATTTTTCTCAAGAGTTTTATAATTAGATGACCAGATCAACAGCAGCAAAATTTGACTTTTATTTTGTTAACCATTTAGCACACAGCCTAGCATATGGCAGATGTGTTACAAAATTTGGGACAAATAAACCAATGGCTTGAACTCATACTCAACTATTTTAAAAAGGTGCTGACCTTGATTGCATGAATTTATGAACACATTGTCATCTGAGTATCTCTAATTTTAAAATTTATACACTCCACACAAAGTTTATGCAGAAAATAATATACCACCTTACATATCTTCCTTAGTTGATGAATTACCCCAACTCTAAAGACTGCATATCTTTACAGAGAACTTTTCTGAGAGATTTGACTGTTTTTCACATATTTTCTCTCTTCCTACACACATCTTCAGAATTATTTCTGTAGTTTGTAGCATTGACTGGAACAATGTTACATAATGCACCAAGAAACTTATTTTCACCTCAACTGTGCTTCACTCCACTCTGTACATAGTTCTATTACAGCACTTATTACATCATATCACACTCATCTGTTATCTGCAATTATCTTACTGACTGAAAGGTGAACGCCACAGGAAAAAAATGGCCTAGTCTTATCTATCCTTATAGAGTTTGGCCTTAGATGAGACTGTTTCTTAACAATAAGGCTAATTACAAAATCACCATCTATTATTTTTAACCTAAAGTAAGCAGTGTGTGTCAAAAGCAAACTGTCTAGCTCAACATATAGTCCTTGGCAAAAAAAATGCAGCATCAACAAGTCACCTTGTGAAATCAACAAGAATCCCCAAATAGATGAACTCCACAGAATCATCTAGATATTGTATGCTTTGGGGAGAGTGTACTAATGATTGAAAAATTAAATGTGGCTCCTAAAAAGAAAAATCTACTGATATATTTGGAGAAAAAAATAAAAATCCAGAACAAATGGCTGGCCATCACAGTCAGAGGATTCATGCTCTAGAATGTATAATGAATTTAATTTACATGTTTAGGTAATCCTTCTGAATCTACTGGCCTACGTTATGGCCATATAAACACTGCACAGTGTAGTGCATTTGTCGATAGTGTTTACGAATCTTTAGAGGAGAATAAATCTCAAACAGGAACACTTTGCCAGACCCCATATCTTAGTTTTACAAGCCTCTTATCACCAATCCATAGGTTAAGTTCAGAACTATAAGGGACATTCTTTAGAGCTTTAACAGCAGTTCCCAGACGGGAAAATGAATCCAGAAAAAAAAGAAACTCGATACCTATATAACAATGTTAAATGTTAAACCAAACTAGTTCACTTAATTAAGATAACAAAAAACACAACACCTAAGTCTTCCTAGTTCTTCACTGAGAATGCATAAGCACCATCAAACTCAGACACCGAAATGAATGCCAATATCCACACCTACACATTTACATAGGCAAATTGGGTATGTGTAAAATATGTCTTGGTTTTCATTCACAGAGGAGTGGAAGTTACATGAATTATTTTATGTTCAATTAAAAAAATTGTCCTTTGACTAGTAAGGGTTTTACTATATAACTGAAAGGATTTTCAAAACATTCAAAGTCAACAATGTGTAGCTTCAAGCTTACATTGCTTTGTTATCATTAGATTTTTCCAATGTCAAATCACCTTTAGATGAACTAAAGATGAATCTGTCTGAAACCCAATAATATATATTTAGAAGAATTTGCTGCCCCAAACCACTGGAAATAAAAGTAGTGAGAAAATGGTACAAGCATGAGAAATACCAATCAAAAGTTCAAAACACTTTGGCACCACCATAAAACAAAACACGGCTCATTCTGATGGCAAGCATGGTGAGATATCATACACAAAACATAGGAGAGCTAAAACAAATTTAAGAAACCAAATGTCAGCTATCTTGGAGAAAATATTCACTTCACTGTGATCATCTATGTAAACTGACTCTCCCCAAAAGAAGAAGATAATCGGGGAGTGGTGGCCCTGATTCATTTCACACTGGAGTCTCACCTTTGTTGAAGAAACTCAAGGAATCATTTATCAAACTTTTTCAGGGTAATGGGGAAGACATGATACTTGAGTTAGAAATGATCCAGAGTTCTGAATGATTCTATTTGTAGAACTAGTGCAAAGATAGACATTGCTAGATAAGCACGCTGGTGAACAGAAAGTGCTATCTTTGGTGTTTTCCCTCTTAAAATGGCCACTATTATCCCCTCTCAGGGGTAAAGGAAGTAAGGCCAATCTTTCCCACACAGTCCTCAGATAATCACAATCCTGTTTGTGTCCCATGGCCATTTTACTATGATTCATTGCCTTCCTTCAAAGTGACATGTTGGTCCAACCTTGGCAAGAATTTTAGAACAGAATTTTCTTAAGGCAAATGTATTTGCTATAGGAGACTATGAATTTGCCAGGTGCTACACAAACTATGTCATAATCCAGGCAGTGTTTACAAACAGAATGTGCACTGAGTGAACAACTGACTTGTCAGAGGCAACAATCTCAAATTCTCTAAAATTGTCTTTTCAGGAAGCAAAAATACTTCCCAGCTAACATTACAGTGAAAGCTAAGAGGGAATGTGGTTTGAAACTATCAAGAAACTTGAGCAAGTAATAGAGCACAGAGTTATGGTAGCTCATACTTTTAAAACTCACTCTATATATATACTTCTTAAATCTGGATAAACTGTAGATGTTCTACTAAAGGAGTAAATAGATTCTTTCTCTTTCCATGAAAGAGAAAAAAAATTGCAGTGGATGCCAAAGCAACATCTATTGGTCATTTTTTTTTTTTAAATCATTCATCCTGTGACTGCCTTCAAGGCCAAAAGTGATTGGTTCTTTGGTTTTTAACACAATAACCAACCAGAACTACAGGATGTCAAATAAATATAGATGAAGTCATTAAGTTGAGGCAGGACCCAAAATAAAAACTTCACCTATTAGTCTTGGATCACTAAAACACTAAGAGATGTTTGAAGAATGCCTCAATCCATGTATTACTAATTGATGCTCATTTCATTATGAATTAGGCATTCCAACTGTTAGGTCATATAATGTCAGTGTTCTAATTATACTAATACTTTCCAGGGGAATCCTAAGATTGGCTATATAAATTTACATACTACATTTACTTCAAAGATTGTAGGTGCTCTTTCAAGAAACTTGAGAAATACTACGTAATAGAGCACAAAGATTTGGTAGATTTATAAAAAGTCCAACCACACCAGTAGCCACATTGTAAATGGATAGAAATAAAACACACAATGCCAAAGGAAGCATGCAGACCATATAAAATGATAATTTAGAGAAATTTCTCTCTAATTCCTTTGCACCAATTTCAGGTACCACTCTTTTTTGGGGAAGGGCAAACAATAATTTTATTAAGAAATTACTCATGCTGGTTTTAGTGTCACTTCCAAAACATACAGCAAAGAATTTCCTCTACTAAAGTGAAAAACATGTCTGAAAACACTAGGCTGTCTAGATATACTATATTGTTTAGATGTACTATACTGTCTGGATACACCACCCTGTCTAGATATACCATGCTACATCACAACTAGCAACTTGTTTCCATAAAACTCAAAGGCTATACATTGTCTTCTGAAAAACAATTCACTCACATCGGTGGTAGGGATAGACGAACAGGCTTCAAGATGAACCTATTACTATATTAGAACAAAGAACATGGCACCCAATCAATAGCACTGACATAGCATGAGTAATTTGCCAGACATTGGTCTACATGACTGACCTACCTTAAAGTTTTGGGTCCTAACAACAAACATTCATGTTTAGTTTATGGATGAGGAAACTGAAGTCTGAAGTCTTACCCAACTGTACACAGCTATTAAACTATAGAAACCTGAATCTTAAGTACAGTATTATAGTCCCAGAATACCACATTCTCACACTGTACTTCAGTTCTCTGTGAGACAAACATTGCAATTTGTTGTTCATATGTTTCTACTGCAGTTGAATTATATAAGATATTCAATGGCTTACCGCTGACACATAGATGCACTAGAATTCCTGAACAAGAATAATAATTTTTGATCCCAACTTCCACATGAGTAACTGTAATTTATTTATCAAGTGCTATTTGTTTTTCAGCCCCTTTTTAAATGAGGCCAGACTGAAAGTGAAATATACTTACTACATGCTTTATACAGGTCCTGGGTTTGTTTGATTTATTTTTCCCATTTTTAATGATCATTATCGCCATCTGAATGATCCTATTTGCATGCAAGATGATTTCTAATGATTATCACTGTTTGTAATAGTCTACATCAGAAAGCTCCCTGGCTAGCTCTTACCTGCTCTACAAAGATCCCTGTGGGCTCTCTGGGAAACACCAAATATCATAAACTGCAGGTAGCTCATGGAATGATTCTAACAGCAAGCAATAGCACTTCATAGTAATGAAAGAGAAATGTATTTATTTCTTAACTAAGTAGGTAAATAGCCTTCTTTATTGTTAATCCTTGGGGAGCCACACTTTTGAAAATAACATCAAACGGTAGGCTGTCAAACCTCACTGGTTTATATTCAATTGTTTCCAATGTCTTTGCATCTGGGGTATGCTAGATTGAGGGTTCACTTTAGCATGCAAAAGTGAGAGCATTTTCCAAGTTAAAAAATGGCACATGCCAGTGAAGTACTTAATCTAATGAAGAGCACGGCAATAGTGACTTTATATGGGAACATTGCAGCTAGACAGTGTACAAGATCATTCCCACACTTAGTTCTTTTAGTATAGAAGCTTCTCCACATGACCCTAGGAGGTCCTTTAACAAGGGAACCCATACACTTAAGAGTCACAAAAACTTACTTGCATATATTTAAACGTAAATAGGATTTAAAAGAAAATTCTTCCCCTCAATAAATCAAACTAAGCAAATTTTAAAAAGCAACATTATTTGATCTTGCTGAGTTTTTAGAGCTAAAAAATGTATAATAGAACATTATAAAGATGATTGATTACAAATTAGCTACAGGACACACGTGTAAACATATATCAACTTATTCAAATGTGGGAGGCTTTTGCCAATTAAAAATATATGGAATTAGTGGCTAACTGTAGTGTTTTCCATCCTCCCACAGACTATGCCACAGGGAAGCCCACGTGTTGATTTCCAGCCTTTCTCTAGTCTGTATTCCTCTCCGCCCTGGCTCCTTTTCAGTGCTATTGTTACAATGGTTACTGCTCCTCTTATTTGCATAAGTGATTCTTCAACTGCAGACATTTCCCTACAAAAATGGTACTCTGAAATAGTGCCTTTCACAGAGAGGATCACCGAAGGCATACTAAATAAAGAGAAATGTGAGTTTTATACAAAAGCCAGGAGATTCTTTCACAAATGATTTTTATTTCAAAGCAAAATCCGGTATTATTTAAACAGTTTGGCCTCTAAAAGAGATGACCTGTTTATATCAGAATTCGGAAGAGTATAACGACAAAGAGTTAAGAATTAAACTAGGATGTTGGCCTTTTCACTGTGTTAACATATGCAGAGAACTTCTAAAACAAAGTGAATGAAGGAGTGAAAACTCTACAGTTTCTGACATGTGACATGTATATCATTATTATTCACTGTGTTGAAATTCAGCAAGCAGGCTTTTGCCTTTCTTACTATAGCATTACATTTCCTATAAAATATATTCAGTTCTGGGTTTTATTATTTAAATACGGCCAAATGATAATACACCTAGTCCTAGCTCCAGGACCACAACAGTAAAGTAATGGTGTGTGGGCTGATGGAGCTGACTTCCTCAGAAGAGAATGTGCGTGTTTACACGGTGCTTTGCATAAACCATCTTCAAACAAGGTCAGCGTTAAGCACACTTCCTAAAGCTACAAAGGGTTAATCAGTAAGGTTTGCATTTGAGAATGTTCTGAATCCTGCTCCTCCCTCTCCGGCTCTGCTGCCAAAAACCATCTGACAGGAAACGGAAGATTAAGTTTGTCCTACCTAGGCGAACAAAGAGTGCTCTGAACAGGCCACCGCTTCACTGCAGAGCGGGAACTTTTCTAATCCCGCTGGAATCTGCAGCGGGGCTCTGAAAACACCATGGAGAAAGTTGTTCTCTTTCCTCTAACATCTTGTCCCTGGATCATCTCGTTTTGGTCACACTGTCCATCCAGAAAGGTTGACGGAAAGCTCCAGACATAATCATGTGGAAAATGGACATTATTGATTCCTATGGCCCATTGTTCCCCCATCCTAAGTCCCTGAAGTTCAAGTTCAATCTGGAATTACATCATGTCTGGTTTCTCCTGGTTACCAGACGGCTTGAGACGTGACCACAGCTACAGAAAAAACAAACAGCCTTCTTCACGCTTCAGCTCCCCTATCGATTCAAACGTAAACTTTTTTTCTTTCTCTCAAGTATGCTTCAAGTATGGAGCATGGTTAATTTAGAGATTAAGTTCCAAATTAGATTATCTAATGGCATCTTAATGGATTGCTGACCCATTTCCTGTGGGATGGCAGCATGCAAGTCTGGCTGGAATACAATTAATTTCTTAGGAAGTGTTCTGAAGAGTTTGTCTAGATAAAAAGGAAACGTCCAGTTGGACAAATCTTTCTTTATAAATGGAGAAAGGTAAGTGAAAACTACAAGTCCCGACACAGCTTTCAACAACCAGATCAGAGACATTGTGCATTTGCAAAAACCATTTCAGATCTTTTTTTTTTTTTAGAATGCTAATGACTTTAGCTTTGATTTCCTAACAGGTGCAAGTAATATTGATGAGGACAGAAAGTGGTTGCTTTCAAGAGACTGATAAATGCAAAGAAAAGCACCAGCTAGCTGTCCTGTTACCAAACAGTGGTCATATGCAATTTTGGCTTTTTAATTCACAACCTAGGACTCTCCTATGTGTCTATCTTAGCATTTCTATTAGAGTCCCGGAGAGTGCTAGGGACCCATAATAGTATATAAAAATTGGAACAGTTCAAACATACTCTAGAGCTAACAGCTGAAGCTGAAAACCAGATTCAGTGATGGGAAGACAGCTCCCCCCAGGAACTGCAGGAACAACCCAGCTGTTGAACTGCAGTTCTGGGTCAAGATAAGAAACCATAAGCAGGAAATGCTAACCTAGGAGATGGGCAGGGATGGTCCAAGTATAACGGTGAAATAAAAGTTAACTTAATTTTACGTAAGGACAGTGGTGCACACATGCTTTATCACAGGCATGCCACACATCCATATATATAAACATACATATTCGGACACATACAATTTGCAACCTTTTAAAATTATTCTAAAGTTTTTGTTTTTAGTCTTTTGATAGAGAGGATATATTTTCTAAAGAAAACAGTATGGCTATGGGAGGGAAATTGGTAAATGGCTTTTCACAGTAACTACTGAGCATGAAGTGTTCACTACTGCCCCTTTATTTTGCCCTCTTTCTCCTGACCAGCCAGATCCAAATAACCTTTACTGGCTGCTAAACTTCTCTTGGGAAATCAAACAACTCTCTGGAATTGCAGTAATAAACGACAATTTCTTACAAAAACATGTGTAAAGTAATGACAGGATGAAGTATTCAACTCATAGAAAGGAACCAGGGAACATATGTAACACGGAAAATCGCTGATAAATGTCTCTGGTGCCATTCAATTATGGCATAAGCAGAAATGAAAAAAAAATCCTTCCAATTATTTCAGTAAAATCTTCATTTATTCATTATTTCAGGGGCTGAGCAAATGGTTTGTGTAAACAAATCCTTCAGTAACACGCGCATGTTTATTTTAGCCATCTGAAGGCTTCTTCTATGTTTATATAAGCCATCAGACACATACAACCACTCGCTTGTGGCTTTGCATTTTCTTAAAGGGGTGAAGGGGGAGAAGGGAGAAAGAAACAATAAATCCAGTTTCTCTTTTGCATGAAGCACCCATCCAATGTTTTAAAATAACATGTTTATATTATTCTTAGACTGTCCTTCAGCTTTCTTTTTCATTCAATTATGCTGTTCTTTCATATATGCAAGTGCAAGCAAGAGCCTGGCTAGGGTCTGAAGAAAGCAAGATAGTTAGCAAGTAACTGCTGTATGTATTTATACCCACATAACTCACTTGTGCAAAACAACAGAACTTATGCATGGAGGAGACAAAGAACAAACACAGCAGTACTTAGCCTGAGCAATTCATCACCTACCATCCTCCTAGAAGGTCAATCTACCCCCGTTGAAGTAGAAGCAAGGCCTTCAGTATTTTATTCTGTATCAACTCCAGCAACTAACCATTTACTTAGGCAGGAAATTTCATTCTCTCTAGATTTAAGTAAGCCCTTAGCTTGTGAGTTTACACACATGCAAAACACACACACACACACACACACACACACACACACACACACACACACACCTCACAAAATTCTAAGGTCAAAGCAAGAAAACACCTTTAGGATTGTAATCTGGAAGGTCTGTCAAAACCCTGCCCAACAGTCAGCTGTGGTGCCTGAAGGAGTTTCCAAGCTGGGGTTGGATGTGGCAAGCACATCTCCAGCTTGAGTAGGATGCACAGATCACTGCCATTTCCAGCCACCCAAACAAGCTGCATGAAACATGGAAATACCTCAGAAGGGCAACTGGCCCAGGCAGGAATGAAAGCAAGTGAGGACAAACCAAGTGACAACATAAACAGTCCCAACAAAATAAAGCAAATCCAAACACTTGCTTTGCTATGACCTTTCTATCTACAGTCTCCATGGATTGCCTTTGCGTATAAACGTGTGTGTGTGTGTGTGTGTGTGTGTGTGTGTGTGTGTGTGTGTGTTTGTGTGTGTGTGTGTGTGTGTAACAAAAATCAGAGAAAAAAAAAAGAGGCTATCAACTTGAGAGTGGATGAACATGGGAGGGGTTGGAAGATGGGGAGCTGGGAGGGGCTAGAGGTAGGAAAGGGAAGGGGAAAGTGATCTAGGTGATTTCAATAAAAAAAAAATATTAAAAACAACAACCACAACACGTATGACCTGCGGTGTGTTCTTCATCTACCACATCAAAGCGCAGTCACTGAAGTCTCTGCCAAACTGAGATGACTACTGCTTTAGCTGTCCCTATCTCTCTTAAAAGTGACAATGGTACAGACAGTTTTTCTTTTACATATTCTATCTAGAAACAAAATCCATGAAGTTTTAAAAACATAGGCCATGTTGCCTCCAACTTGCCTGCCTAGCCTCCCCAGTGCTTAGGACTAAAGGCTTGCTCCACTATGGCCCACTTGTGTCTATTTTTGAAAATGGTAGCAAAACAAAGTGAATTGCTGTCTCCACTGAGCATGTTTATTCTGAACTAGGACACACAAATTCAAAGAGCTGTGTGTGTGACCACACAGTACTTAGGACAGCACCTCCACTCCCCCAACTCAGAAAACCCCTGCAGAATGTGTAGATACACCTGATGTCCCTTCTTGAGTTGTGACAACAAGAGTAGATGCAACTCAAAGTGAACTTCAAGGTTTTGTTGGGGGCTCAGGCCATCACACCACATTAATCCAAAGAAAGATTAGTATCCTCCAAGAAAGGGGAAAAATGAAATCAATAAATTCAGGTGGTTTCCCCACCCCAGATTCACTATGATCTGAAAGCTGGTTGTCACATCAATTTTCTGGCTGTGAAAGGGAGCTTCAGGATGAACAATGTTTCTTCCCCCAAGGACTGGTAGTCATTGTGGTCATTCTTCCCTTATGTGTGTTTCCCTTCCTTTTAGGGGATACCAAGTTCTGATTCCAGAACTACTCAGACCTAATTAAAAAATATATTATGACACCAAAAATTTACATCTTTTTGGTTTTAATATGCTTCAAAGATACTATCCTTTTCTTGATTAAGTAAATGCCAATCAGTAATCTACTGATTAGGAAGTTCTGACAGCTGGAGTGACATTTAGAAACATAAGTATCACCTTCCATCTGATCTGCTGTCCTTGGGAACATAGACCATTCTGCTGACAGGCAAAGCATGGAGTATAGGATTGTTACTTAATAAACTAATACAAACATTGTGTTATCAAATCTAATTAAATTAACTTTAAATAGCTTACTAATTCAGATTATTAAGTCACTTTCATTAAATTTAATTAAGCACCATTAATCATTGAGACTATATAAATGAGATACCTCCACCAAGTTTATCTTCCATTTGTATGTATATATTATATAGGTTTTTTTCTACGAATATAAACTTCTTGGGGAAGAACATCGCAACTTTTTTTTTTTAAACATGGAAAAATCATATTGTAATCACTTAATTGTTAACTTAATTAAATGCCATGGAATTTTTAAAAACCAAAATCAGGGTTGGAGATGGCTAAGCAGTTAAGAGCATTTATTGCTCTTGTTGAGGAGTGAGATTCAATTCCCAGCACCCACCTGGTGGCTTGCAACATCCTTAACCGCAGGTCCAGAGACTCAAGTGGCTTCTGACCCTGCAGGCACCAATTATGCACATGGGACATATACATATGCAGGCAAAACACTCCGAATATAAAACAAATAAATCTAATTTTTTGTTTATTTGTTTGCTTTTGTTTTTTTTGAGACAGGGTTTCCTTGTGTAGTCCTAGCTGGCCTTGAAGTAGCTTTAACGATCAGGCTGGCTTTGAACTCAAAGAGATCTACCTGCTTCTGCCTTTCAATTGCTGGGATTAAAGGTGTGCATCACCACTGCCTGGCTGAATAATTCTAATTTGATAATTCAAAACACAAAACCTAGGTAGCCTTTTTAGTTTTTGTCTGAGTAAATGGAGATGTTTGAGCCTACAATGGATCCCTGCACCCACTGCGGAGTCAAATACCCCTTTCATAAGTAGCATCTTAACACCTGGCTTCGTGCTTCACCTAGACAGTGTAAGGAATGCTTACAGTCAGAGCAGGGGTAAAAACTGTTGGCCCTATTTTCAGGAAACTTAAGGGATTACACTGTTCTCTTTTGCTCATCTTTGTGTTTTAATATATATTTCACCATGAATTATTTATTTGACACAAACTGCTTTGCAAAGATAACAACTACCTTATAAGTATTTTTCAAAACCAAAACATAAGACATATCAAAACTATTTTCAAATAATTTCTTAGCCAACCTAATAAAGTCAATTATATCAGCCTGCAAACAGAAATTAAAACTACTTAAAATTTCTTCTTTAACTATAGAAACAAATAATCTTTCCCACTCCAAAATTTACTAGCTCTGTGAACAACTGACAGGCTTAAAACTTCTTCTAGTTTTTTTTTCCCACTGAAAGAGGAATAAATGATACAAAAAAAAAAAAAGGTTTAGAGTTAGAAGGAGAGGAAAGAGTTGAAATAAGAAAAAGCAATAATGTAGAAAACCAGTCTTTACCCTCAGGTAGCAGAAAAAAGCTTGCCTAAAGCTACGATTTCATTTTCAGGCCCTTAAATCTAAATGTCATATTACACTCCTCCCACTTCCACCGAAAATGGTATAAATTGTCCCAAACATTTGACAGTAGTGAGAAATTCCCATGATCAGTTAACATATGCCACAGTCCCGGGTTAACCTGATGCTGCATCCAGAGGAGCCAAAGGGGGGAATGAGGGAATGGGGATGGTATAGCCAAACAACTAGATTTTTAACATATTTTCTGTACAACTAATTAAAAACAAACACTTTAGGTCATGTAATTTTTAGGTGTAAGTGTAGGGTTGGAAATAATTAAAATGTTACCTTTGCCAAGTAATTCCCAATGTATCCTCACTGGTACTGGGGTATAAATGCCTGCCGTTTTGATTCATGGTCCAGTCACAAATCCTCAGCTGTCAATTGAAACCTAGCAGTCAGATATGGATCGAGCAGTACTACAGTTTTTAGTATTTAAATGAACACATGCAAACTAGTACTGAACATGGCATTACCCTTACTTTCCCAAGAGGCAACTTAAAGAAACAGACAAAATTAAAAACAAAACAAACACAAAACCAAAAAGAAAAAAAAAATCTTACTATATAAAAGCAAAATTTCCAGACTTTTCCTTAGGAAAAAAAAAGTTATTGCAATATGCTTCTCTATTAATTAAAGCATACAGAGAAACATAACAATTAGCCAGTGCTTAGAACATAACAATTAGCCAGTATTAGAGTATAAATTGAGCTGAAATAAAAGAAAACGTTAATAATGTTCAACAGAGAGATTATTTTAGAAAGGAAATAAAAATGCGTTCTTTTTCTCTATGCAACATACCAAATCATCTATGCAGAGTAGAATAATCAATATCTGTGAAGCATGCAGTTTGCAAAACAGAAGACATGCGGTTTAGAGGAGAAAGGACCCACCCTGCCTTGACCCTAACAGGTAGAGAAGCTGGAAGACATCCCGTTTCTCATGTTACGAATTACATTTTACTTAAAGTGGCATTGTTCAGATAGAGTCAAAAATGAGCTTGAGTTTTGTGTAGAATTCAGAGGCTTGGCACTATGAATGTTTCCCTGCATGTGAAGGAGGTGGAGAACGCGCTGAGTGGGACCTGAAACAAATTCTCTCTAGATCTATGCATCAGCTCTGCTCTTCGGAATGCTTCCCAGGAATCCTATCCAGCTCTGTTTTGGTTAACAGCTGCCCTACAGTGCTAACAGATTTATTGAAAGGATATATTGCTTATTTTTATGCTTAAGAAAGTAAACTTATCTGGCATTGCAGGGGGGAGGGTGTGGGGTAGGGATGGGACACACTAGAAAATCATGGTTTTTAACCTTTGGAGAGCCAAAGTGTCAACTAACTGTATCTTGCACAGAAAAGAAGCTGTCTTGCTAAACACACTAACCTGGATTGCCCCTCTTCTGTGAGAGTTTCTAGATGGTGACTACAGCCAAAAAGCCTTTAAACATGAGACAAATTGCTTTAACTCTGTTGCAAAAACACCATGTTTAAAAAAGTGGACTATTCTCCCCTCAGACTAGTTTCTTCACAGCCTAAGAACAATCACCACATTTCAGTAGGGTGCCTTTTATCTGAAAATGTACTCCAAATTCTGAAGTTGTTTTGAAATTACTTCAATATTTAAAGTAAAACTAGTTTTACACAGAACTGGAAAAAGTCTCCTTGGGTAGACAGAGACAGGCAGAGAGAGAGAGAGATGAAGAGGCGGCTGGATGGGTGGAGTCTTCAGCTTGATGCTATAAAGAAGTCATAAATCAGAAAGTAAACAGAGAGGAAAGTAGGTATTCTGGAAACCCGCCATAATATTCGTACAAAAGAGAAAAATATATACTTATTCATTTTTAAACAGATGACATATTTCTGCTATTTCAAAGAAGAAAATGTGTTTAGTCTATAGTGTATGAGAAGCAACATTGTGATTTGTGTTTGAAGGGACACAGTGGGGCAGGGTGGATACACAGGATCTCACTATGTAGCTCAGACTAGCCTTGGACATGTTGTCCTCAGCCTGCAGTGGACTGGGAATACAGGCCTATCCAGTAGTGCAGGATATGGGTTGTTTTCTTGTGTGTGTGTGAGTGTGTGTGTGTGTGTGTGTGTGAGTGTGTGTGCACGCACACACACACATGCACGAGAGAGAGAGAGAGAGAGAGAGAGAGAGAGAGAGAGAGAGAGAGAGAGAGAGAATTCGTGTGTTCTCTGAGAGAGCCTTATAAACAGAAATGCAATGTGCTAGGCTACACTGCTTATCATCAGAAATAAGTGGGACACATTTCAAAGTATGAACCTTGAAAGAACTTGATCATATGCAGTCACTTGGGAAGCCACCCACTGATCCACTTTCACCAGTGAATGCCAGTTTTGAGTCTGGCTAACATTCTAAGAATTGAGATGTCTGTTCTCGAATACCACAACCAATTCTAATGATGAGCTACAGGTCTAGGGGACCCTTTGCTTTCTCTGAAAGATGGTAATTCTTCAAAAAACCATGAGACCCGGAGCACCACTCATGGGCTACCGCAGATGAAGATGAGACACTACTGTCTTCCTGGAAGGATCTTATGTAATTTCTGCTAGTTACTTGCTGGTGGCTTTTATTCTTTAACCACTCCTAAAACTTTCAAGTGGTCAATCCTTGGCTTTATCCTGAATGTTTAAAATCAACATAGATTTATCTTTTCTATCTTACATATACTTTCAAAGAGGCTAAACCAAACTAGCTATTTATTTCTACTTATCATTAATAGATACACATATACAAGTACATGCCTATGTCTTTTAGAGATATATTTTCTCTAAAACAGAAAAAATGCTTTAATACATACAAAATGATCAAAGATTGTATTCAACAATAATTTAATGCCAAAGAAGTTGGCAAGATACTAATTAATATTGAATTAATTTTCACTCATTAACTAAAATTATAAAATATGATTTCAATGTATTCATCTATATTATGGGCTAGCACTGCCTATGCTTTCAAAGCATCTAAGAAGACAAGTATTTGTACCATATTATCATTGTGTATATTATCACTCATTGGAGCCAACTTACTTGAGCAAGAGTGTATCTCTCTTATTATTATTATTATTATTATTATTATTATTATTATTATTTTCTTAACTATCTTTGGACTAATAAACTATCCAATAAAGTGAACCCTCAATAGATAAGGGAAACAAATAAATAACTGAAATAAAAATCAGCTATTACTCACCAAAGATTTCCCTGACAGGAATGTCTAAGAAAGTCAGTTCTTAAGCATCTTATTTAACCAAGACACTCGGACCAAGCAAATTCAGGACAGATTGTTAATACTAGAAGACTCAAACTAAGTGTATTTAAACAACTTCAGGAGAACATATGAAAATGCTTTATTATTGTAATTCAAAATGCTAAACACAATTTCACTTCACACTTAGATTTTAAATAATAAGTAATGACAATTTTAAAATCTGGGTTACTGACAGTCTAGCCACTGTTCTGAGAAAGGGTCAATGATAAAACGAAATCCAACTGTCAGTTATTTCTAGTCAAATTTTAAAGTTGGATTTTAAGTGGTACATCTCTATTGTATTTTCCTAAGTTCAAAACTTCTGAAGTGTAAGTTTTCTAAATATCTTACTTTACAAAATAAGAGGTGGCCTCCTGTCCCATAGCAGTCAAGCTTAAAAGACCACATGCAAATGAATTTAGGAACTCAGTCAGTTAGTACCATTTGACTGTATAGAGGAGGGGTCAATTCCTAGATTCTTAGTTTTCTTATACTCTAAAGGTCAAACTTAATCATATGCCTATCTGTACAAAATACAGTCACATGCCAATTTAATTATTTAATTTATATGTACCTACCAAAATAAAAGACAGTCTATAAAACCAATATGTTAAATACACTGTGCTCAGTATTCCACGAAGAAACAAGAAATAAAATAAATAGGACCCATCCCCAAAACATTCAGTATAGGGATCAAATAAAAACAATTGTAAACTACTGAAAAAAGAAGTGAAGGAGAGGGCCTACATATGCTCTTAGACTGCAGTTCCTCCTTTGGAAGGGAACCTTGTGCCTGGCAAAATTCAAATGAGATTGTGTCAAAAAAAAAAAAAAGCCAGGAAGGGAATCTGGTTTCTTTCAAATATCTGCACAAGGAGGCTGGGCTGTAGCTCAATTAGAGTAGTTGCCCAGTACTTACAAAGTCCTGGGTTTGGTCCCTGGTCCAAATACCACATAAAAGCAAGTACATGCTTTTACTTCTAGCACTTAGTAGAGGGTCAGAAGTTCTAGGTCATCTGCTATTACATAGTGAATGAGTCCAAAGCCAGGTGGGATTCTCAATTAATTAAGTAATTAAAATGAACAGTCTGCATAAGTAGAAACACCTAGGTGAAACACTTAAGATACTACACATAAATAAAGTATATTAAGTTGCTGAGAGCAACAGTGAATCATTATGGCCTTAAAGTCAAGTTTGAACACTCAGATGAAGGTCCTTCATTGTTACACAAGGGGACTTTAGTTCTTAAATGCATATAATTTGGGGAAAAAATAAAAGTAATTCTGCTTTGCCAGATTCAGCAAATAGGCAGTGTACTAACAGTCTGCCACAATGACAATAGATCTCCACAGAACCAATAAAGCATAAAATGTAAACTGAATAACCAACACGAGCAATTTTTACCTCTTCATTTTAGATTTACAAGGCCCTCAAGGGAATATCTTGAATTGCATGTTTTATGTTCTCTTGGATTACCCCATTTCTCCTGATAGCTCAGGGACACAGACTGGAGGAGGGGGCAATGGAGGCATATAAAAAGAATCCTCACTTGTGTGTTCGTGCTTTCCACTTACTGCTTGGATGGGTAAAGTTTTCTTCTATTAACTACTTGCTTATGGAGCAACTGAAACGAACTGTGAAAGGATGCTGTAGAACTTTAATGAACAGAGAAAATGATCTCAAGCAAACTGTCAAGAAGGAAAATCACAACCATCCTGGTACCTTAGAGTCACTCTGTCACTTTCTGAACTCATGCTTCTTATACTCAATGGCTATGAACAATCCATGAACTTAATCAAAATCACTGACTAAGTGGTGCTTTAAGAGTCCTTTTCTCTGAATGAAAGCTACTCTTGCCTATAGAACTTAAGGTGTCTAGGAATGCTGGAGACAATGAGACCCCGTCCTCCTTTTAAGATGTCAAAAAATTATACACACGTGTTCCTGTCACAAGGTAAAGGCCAAACTCCTGACTCCTAATTATTGGTTCTCACCACTATTCCACTATGCCTGTGACTGTCTCCCCTCCACCATGCCTGTCACTGTCTCTTGCCTGTCCTGAGATTCACATGCAGCTCAAATGGTTGTAAAATCACCTTAAAAATTATCCCAATGGAGACCTTTTTGTTTCAGGAAAGAAGACAGTTTCTCCTCGTGTTTTTATTGATTGGAATTTAAACTCCATTACACATAATTTTATTTTGACAGCGATTTGAATAGTATATCTACAGCCCTGTCTTTGATAATCCGAAAAAGCAAATAAACGAATTAATAATAAAAGGCAGACAGATAATGGAAGGATTTTTTTTTTCAATTGCAAAACTAGCCCCAAAGCTAAACATTTGCATAGCCATTCTTTTGACTAAAACTTCCTTTAAATGTGTTTCCTTTTCAGCAGGCATATGTGAAAAGTGACCTCTTACCATTTACATATCTACCCAGAAGTCATGTGATAGGCTTTTGCGTCATGCTGTCAATTATGATAACAGCCACAATAAGAATGGCCTGAGTGTTGATAGCCTGCTTCCTGGCTCTACTAAGCAGCTTGCTGATAGTCCACTTGTGTCCTTTTTCAATTGCTTGCTTCTATGTTCCAAGATTTGGTTTTGTCATTTGCCAGGACAAATATTATCAGGGGATTTCACTTCAAGTCTTAGTTTAAAAAAAAAAAAAGAAAGAAAGAAAAAGAAAAACAGAAATCCTACAGAGGCAATTTGTTTAAAAGCTATTTTGTGTAACAAATCTTTAGTGTAATGAAAAGTACTTTCAAATTCTACCCAGAAAAGTGTTGAAAATATTTCAGTATAACCAGTCGATAATTTAACTTGAAATAAGTGTTGTGCAGAAACACAGGAGATGTAACTGCCGAAGCTCAAGTGCCAATAAAACCCACGCAGTAAGTGATGAGGCACTCAGCCAATGGTTCTAGTCACAGATAGCCCATAGCCCTTAGTCATGACATCATTTCGAGACTGTGAGAACAAGCCTTATTTCTTACAAGTAAGAACTTACTTGACTTAATTGTCTCATTTAAGGAAGGCAAAGCAACTTCCTATTCATTCTGCCTACATTCTCCAGTCTCTTTCCAGGGTTAGGGTTTGTATGGTGTGTTCTCTCATGGCTACACAGGAAGTTTCTTAGCTTTAGACTTTCAGCTCCAATTTACAACAAATTTTGTGGTATTGATGTATATTACTAAAGGTTTCTGCTGTGAAAGCAATTTTCACCAAACTGTAATCAATGATAAATAAGCTACATTATTTTTAATAACTAAACTTCCTGTGATAGGAAATAAGTTCTCAAAATGGTAAACTTTTGAAGCTCAGCAGAGAAGGAACTGGTGTTAATTTAACTGAGTTTT
Source organism: Cricetulus griseus (assembly GCF_003668045.3). Lineage (NCBI taxonomy): Eukaryota > Metazoa > Chordata > Mammalia > Rodentia > Cricetidae > Cricetulus > Cricetulus griseus. The sequence continues at coordinate 65,480,358 of NC_048595.1, read as the reverse complement.
CTCATACTACCTATTTACATTAAAATTGTTAGACTCGGTTATAAATAATCTCTATCCCCTCTAAGTAAAATCTGACATTCTGCTAGATAGTTCCCGCTTTCTTTCAAGTAGATAAAATGTGGGAGGTAGGGTTGCTTCAGTGTCAACAGAAAGGAATGTGTGCAGGGTACATGTGAGCTAGGAAGCAGGAAGAGAGGACTTCATTGCTCTGGACTTCCACACAGTGAAGTCAGAGTAGGTGTCCTCAGTGTTCCAAATCAAGACAAGGCATTGGCAGTAAAGAGCAGAGCCCCCTTTGCTAAAGCAGGATCCCAGAGTTCTTCATGCCACCACACCACTCTCCAGCAGAAAAGTTAAAAGCAGAATGAAGCTCCAGTTGAAGTTCTGGTTTGAAGATTTCTCGTAGGCCAGTGGCGAATGCCTTAAGTCAGCCAATGATTCCAAAGGGAAGCCAGGGCCAGGCCTTGAACAATGCTCAAGACTGACAGGAGATAAAGCCAAGTCTTGATCAGCTATATGAACTGAGTTATTATACTTCACTGGGAGGACTGGTTTTCATAACAAGTTAGCAACTGTCTTATGTGAGCCTTTCTGAAATATTTCCATAATTAAGTGACTTTATTTTTTTTTATTTAAATGCAATATCATATGTATACTTAGGTGAAATTCCAACATCAGAAAAAACACAACAATATTTCAGGGCAGTTAGAAACTGGCACAAATCAGGAATAATCATTATTATTTTTTTTTTTTAAAAAAAAGGAGCTCACAAATGTGTAACTACTAATAGCAGTGTGTAACAAGCAACTAAGCATCAAAGCATGATCATCGTCATTCAAATTTGCCAGTGTAGATTACTTTAATATTTTACATTTCAATGGAGGAATGCCAGTGTGATCATGTATTAGAAAGAGCTATAGTGAAAGCCCTTCTGTGATGTCATTTGGCAGGAAGGTTATTAGAGGACGGTCAAAAATATCCAATAATCTTAAATTTATTGTTAACCTTAATTTATGTAAGCTATATTAGAGCTCTTTTCTAAGGGCAAAAATAGCAAGCAACAATGCACATCAATACTTTTCATAAGCTGAAAGGATAAATCTTTATAAAGCAGCCCACATGAACTAAAGAATGTACCTGGTGACAATATTTATTTTTAAGGGGTCATGTATATTAAAGGTTATGGAGGGTGTTTAAAATGCTCCTCCGGACTAAAGCCACTGCCTTCTAATTTTGAATTTCTCCCAGCTAATATAAAATGATTGATCACTTTTATTTCATGTACCCCTTGATTTTCCTTTGCATTCATCACTGAGTGCTTTAAACCAAATGCATTTAGGAGCTGCCCTTCGAAGAGTGGTCTCTTTTAAATCTCCGTAAAGTAATGAGAAGACACAGTAAATCAATCTCTTTCTGCTGGAGGAAGAATAACCTTTCCTGGAGTCATTGAAACTATTTTGCTCTCTCCATCCTGTGCCATGAGTATGCAGCTTCATCTCTATTATTCTTAATTGGAAAAGATACAGACAATAGATTTAAACTGGTGCTTCAGTTAAGTGATATGCTTACATCATATGATAATACATTTATGTTGTTTTCTTCATGCCTCAAAATCATAGTTGATTATGAATTTGACAAACTGAGTTTCTTCAAATCAAAATTTCATTATATAAGAGATAAATTATCTATCTGATAGGTATTTAAAATTTTTAACTGTGGAGTATATGGCTTTTTGCTTCCAAGGATTAATACCATATATTCATAAATAGCAACCACATCTGAACTCAGAAAATATATTCATATTGTAAGTGGTCTTTACTCAATATTGCCCACTTAAATAACAAATGTCAGACTACAAGAAAGTGTCCTATGTATTTCTCAGATTAAAAGATGCCCAGATTCCTGCCCACAGCTGAGGTCCATGTTTTCATTGTGTTGAGCTTCTTCATGCATCTTTTGACAATGTTAAGAAAGAGGTAAGTTTGGTATGAATGAACTCTTGTGGTTGTCATTACAGGAAACCCTGACATTAATCTTAATTGATACCAACTAAAGCTGCCCTGGGTTAGGGCAAGGGAAGAGGACAATTGCTTCTCAAAGCATGGGATTGGTTATAATGCTCTAAATGTGTTTTGAGGTTAAAGGTTAAATAATGGAGGCATGTTTTTTTAATTAAAAATTAACTGGAAATTAGAGAGGTGTCATAAAGAATAATGGCAAGTCCTGTGACAAAAATATTTCTGAAAAAAAAGTATAATGATTTTTTAAAAAAAAACAAGTTTCCAAAACTTATAAATCCTGCATATGTTTAAAAACACAATGAACACATACATATGTTAAGTAGAACCATAATAGTTATAACACATTCATATTATAGCAATTTTAGAGGTGAAAAAAGGCAACATTCCAGAGAATTATGTTGAAGCCATTGGCTGGCAAAGCCACCAATTATTATTTGGTATTTTCATAACTATATACAGATGTCTTCAGTCAGTTCTCTTGTGTTCTGTTTTGTTATTTTAACCTTGCAAAATGTCAAGTATCTTGAATAAGCTATCATCTTTATGGTTTTTCTCTGAACACTCCATGTGGTGACCTTTACTATACACAGTCTATATCACCTTGGCCTGTGAAAGGGAAGGCCTGAAGAACAGAAAGCCAAAGCTAGAGAAGCCATTCTACAACTGAGTAAGTGGGCACAAGTAACTTTGCATGCTTGATACATACATAAACTTCAGACAAACACACAGACAACTTGGTGTTTATTCCCAGCTCTGTCTTATGTACCATGGCCTACTTTTCTTATGTAATGTTTTACATACTGTTAACTTCACACTGCTCTGTATCCAAACTTAAGAGCAGCAAACATATGCCTCATAAAATACACTTCAGTTCTGAACTGCTTAGAAGTATTTCTGTGACCCTGTAACTAGAATCATAGGATTTCTATGTTGGTGTGGTGCATGCTGTAGACTGTGGCTAATTTGTTTATGAGCCACCATTAATCCTGGCTGTAGTTTTTCACAGTTTGGGTAAACACTTCATTTGCATTAAATTTACAGCATTAATGAGATGTGAAATTTAAAATGCTACTTGAAACATAAATGATGTAAGAAAGCAGAATTCTCCCCCCTCAAAAAAAAAAGTGTTTTGTTGCATCTGAAATCAGTGAAGCAATTTAAATGTACTAGAATAGGAATAATGTTTTGCCTGTGAGCTCAGCCTTACAAGGCATCCTTCTAGACTGAAACATAAAGGAGGAGTGAAACATCTTGGGAAAACAAAATTGCTTCAAACACAAATTATGTACTGACTCTAGCTGGTTCTCCAACTACTTTTCTATGTCAGTGCTTGAAAGCCACTTTGGCTAGTATGTCCTCACTATCCAGGAAGACAGAACAATACTGTCTAGATGGAACACAACAGTGTCTGTGGATGGTCTCCCTATGTGCTATGAAGACAGAAGAGGCTGTGAGCCAGTTTCAGAAACTTCAGATAGGTGAGAAGCAAAGGATAAATGAGAAAAAAAATTGGAAAACAAAATGATCAATTTTGGTCTCAGAAGCCCCTTGAGCCCCATCCTGAATCCAGATCTGAGAGGCAACATGGAGAAAAGCGCCGAAGCAAAGCGTGGCTACCCCATTCCACCTGGGTGAAACGTGCCCACCTGTTGCTGATGCAGGAAGGATGGGTCTCTTGGGTTTAGTCCCACATATCGATTGGCTTGAGATGTGCCTGAGGCTGTGTAGGCTGATTAAGGAAGAACAAAAACAAAGATAAAAATTGTGAACTGTCAGAATGAACACCCTGTCCATGTATAAGAACCCAGAGAAGTGGGAGTTACTACCAAAAAGGTGTCTCCATTTCTCTTCTCTTTTGTGAATAGCAAATAACAAAAAAGAAATGGTCATTGAATTCAAATTAACTACTCCCCCCTAAAACTGAACCATAGCCTACGCTTTGGTGTGGCTGTCCTCACTGTGTTCTGCAGCTACAGTACTGCCTAGATGATGAGGCGTAGCTATACTGAAGCCTTTTCTAATAGACACACCTTTCACCTACGTCTAAGGGAATAATCAACCATGGCTGTCTGTGATTCTAAATGTGAAAGTAGATGAGGTGACAGGAAAAGTGACAGCTTTCAATGAAAGATTAAGCAGGGACACTTGATGATGAGCTTAAAAAAAATGTTTTCCTCAAATGTGTAATCCCCTCCCCCAAATCAAAAATCTACTACTACATTTTTAAAAGAGGAGCCCGGGTGGATTACATCTTTTATCTAATATGGGGGATGTCCTCCAGCTTGCGAGAGACATTTTTGACAAAAAATAAATAAATAAAATAAAAGGAAAAAAAGAATTAAAGAAAAAAATACAACAACAAACAAAAAAATCCCTTCATTTTCTGTTATTTTAAAAATAACTGCCAATTGCTTGTGATTGGCCAGGCAGGAACTGATAGTACTGATGGTATTATATTTGTATACCAGGTAGAGTAGATGTGGAGTGACTGCTGGTCACATCGCTGTGTTCTAGTTTACAACTACTTTTTGTATATGTGATTTTTCCAGTGGGGTGAACTGCCCAGAGAAATATTCTCATTTCTAAATCTACCTTTTACAAGGAAATGAAGAGTCAAGCTATTTCTGCATCTTTGGTGGAGCAGAAAAACCAAGTCTGTAACATATGTTACACTACAGGGTCTGAAAAGCCATTATAATTAGTTAGGAATTCAGACAGTGACTTCAAATAGGCTTGATATATATATATATATATATATATATATATATATATGCATACATTTTTCATGTTCGCTTTAAAAATGTACCATTTGAACTTGGAGACTTTTAGGTCACGTTTTTAAAACACTGAGGACACTCACAAGTTATGTTCTAATTCCTGCTAAATAAGTCAAGGGTGGCCATTAGCAACCAGTATTCCCTACCCATATCAGTAGGCCTTGAGAATTTAATTTACAGGCTGGAAAATGAGAAAGGAGCCTTATGCTCACAGTGTGAACACCATGGCTGGGCTGGTTGTTTGTTTGTTTGTTTTCCAATCATTAAAGAGAGGCTTCCTAGGTCTCTGTTTAACTTTACTGATGTATAAATTCAACATCCAGTTCCTCATTATCAGTTGTGTTACTCAGTGTATTTATTTGATATAGAAGTAGAAAAGGGCTGGGGAGGCCATCTTTATATACAACAGATATTACCTTAGAATATTTTAGAAATTCAAGTCTCTTTTTTTAACAACCCCTGCATGAATATACAAGCAATTCATTATCAACCAGACTGAAGGCACACCTACGAAATGGCTGTGCTTATCTGGACTGGATCCTCCCCTGAATTGATGTATGGGTGTCAGCAAAAAGTAGGCACCAGAAGTTTTTGGAACTTTGGTTTTGATAATTTATCCTGGGTAGTCTTTTAAAAATCATATTTTATGTGTTTTTACTTAAAACACATCTTGGCTCAAAGATGCTCACTTTAAAAGCATGCACGTAGTGTCTCCGTGATTGTGATGTGCACAGAAAACATCGAGAAGAGTCTCTTCCATCTTTGCATCCAGGGAAGTACTCACTGAGGTAGAACTATTTGCTGGTAAGCTAATTACCAAGCATCACCAGTTAGTGATGTACATTCCAAGCCTATCTGGAGTAGAGCTCATGCATTCTGATAAATAAATGCTGGGTATTCACCGTACACTTAAGGTACTGCCCACTTTTTCTTGGCAAGTTTCTTTATATGTTTTTAGAAGTCATTTAAAAAAAAATGTCTTTCCAATGGCTGTGAGAGAAGAGAGAGACTGAGAGCCAACAATGTCTCTGATGGTGTAATTCCACAAGGGAATTTCCAAAGCACAAGAGATTTCCTTGCTCTCTGCAAGGAAAAAAAAAAACCCATCAGAACATAAGAAACGCATCAGGGTGATGGAATATGCTAGTGCCTCCCAGGTGAAACCTCATCAGTTGCCCATCTGTGCATATCAGTGCCCTTTAAGAGCTGGTGGTTTGGGTGAAGTCAACTGAAAATGTTGTATTCCTTATCTAATTCTGAGTGGAGGAATAATTTGGCTTACTAATGTGTGCTACATAGGATACTACCTAAAGCTGACATTTACAATGCTATGGCCATGCTAACAAGCATAATGTCTGATTGTAATGTGATAGCCAAAATGACTGAGTGGTTAAAGAAAAAGTTGTAGATAATGAAAGTGTAGGTTCCTTACAACTCCCTAATTCTACTCTTCCTAGTGTCCTTGCCTGCACAGCACAATGTGTGGCTGCTTCTCACGATGACATAACCTACAGTGAGGTAAACATGTAATTATCTTGCAGAGGCACTGATTCCATTCACTTGGGGGAGGGGTTTGAGTTCTAGAATGCTCCAATAAGTAATAATTACCTAATCTCTCTTCTGGTGATGTAAAACCTTTGTCTACTATGTTATGTTATCAGTGTAATTTCAATGTCTACCTTGAACAAGCAGGCATGGGTTATTACTTTTGTTGTGGCCGCTTTCTCAAAAATAAAGCATGCTTCTCCCTTGTCAAAAATGATGTGCTAATGGAAATTTGATAAGAGAGAGCATGTGACAGCTGGGCCACATCCATGCCTGCTAGCTCCACTTAAATGAGAAATCTCCATCTGCTCAGGTAGCCGGAAAAGTCCCCGTATTTTCCACCTTGGATCATACATCCAATGGTGCCTTCGATGGACATTTCTCATTTCCTACAGAAATACTTACTGGTTGCTGTAGGTGAAGCTGCCTCACCTTCAGTGGATGTAGTGATGGGTTTAGTATCTGTCATGGTCAGGGTCACAGGTCGCACTGCACTGGGATGGGGAGAGGGTGCCAAGACAGGAGTGAAATGGCCAGGCACTTTCCCTACTACTTGACCACTGCTGTTAGGCTACAAAACAAAAACAGAATGCCGGGTGAAGCAATCCAAAAGGCAGTCATCCTGTCCAACAACTCCACTCAGTACACGCACGTGGATTCTTCACAGGGTGGAGAGCCGGCATGCAGGCCCTCTCAAGTCTGAGCTAGGGGCCAAGCAATGATTAGTGTAAGAAGCAGCAGTAACAATATTTAAAGGAAGGCTTTGACCATTAATACACTTTGCATGGGTGATTTAGTCTTTTCAACATCCCTAAAAGTTCAGTCTACCTGACCCTCTCATATAGTAGGTCAGAAAACCCACATGGAGCGAAGCCGATGCCTAGCTAAAGATAAAATGGAATTCCTTTCTGAACTCTTGACATAAGAATCCAGCAATCCTAGGTTCTGGTCCTCTCTCTCAGTTTATCTCTCAGTACAATATTTTCCTACTAAACAATGGTACCATTGACATAGGGATACAAGAATGTCAAGGATAGGAAACATTTCCAATACTATATGGTTTCCTTCATTTCCAGTTGACAAGCCATTCTTCTGCATATGAAACTCTAGCTTTCTCTCACACACAGGTATTGCAGGCACACATATCAGGTAATTTAGACTCTAGGGTATCTGGTCCACTTTCAATGATTTCCTAACTGAGCAGACAGAATGAGATCAAACGCAACTAAGATTTCCAATGCATACAGGCTAATAACTGCAGAAGTCATATATCAGGCTTAGGAATAAAACAATCCCAAAGGAAATGACTACATGCACCAAAGTGGACGTGAGGACCACCAAATGCACACTGCTGTTTACTACTCTTCCATCACTGTGCATGAAGAGTTGTATAGGTGTTTATGAGAATTAATGAAGAAAACCCCGTGTCCAGTTTCAGAAAAGATGTTATTACTTGAGTTTTGGCCACTAGGTAGAAAAATAGTAGCTGTGGTAGGACACAAAACACTAAGGATACACTGTCTGAAAAAAATCCCGAAATATATTATACCAGGTAGGGAATGCTATTTTGGATTATATTCATGGAACAACTCTTCACTGCATGGCTTCCTAATAATTTTTATGGGAAGTATTCTCCACAAATATATGATCTTTAGAATCCCAACCTCCCAAAGCAATCAATGAAACAATATGTACCTAAATACTGACATATAAATTATAACTGGATTTTTCTTTAGAGAAAAGTAGCTAATAGCACTTAAACATTTTGACTTAGAGGCATGGAATGAGCCTTTGGGTGGGATACAAGGAGCCCACTTCCTCTATTTTAAGTTTTAAAATTGACTTTGAATATCCTACCTATTCATCATGGATAATTGTAAGCATTTAACTTTACATCAGGAAAATAAACCGGAGTTTTCCTCGACGGAAACCTATGGGAGAATTATATCTTTAAACCAATTTTATTCAAAATATTCCACTGAATAGAAGGACTGTCTCACTATAATTGGTGCAGCAGTAATGGAATTAGTCTCCAAATTGCTGTGGGGAGGAGAAAGCATCTCAGTTGCTTAAGAATTCAGATCAGCATGGTGCTGGATGAGGCTGGGAAGTAGAGCCAGGACTGCAGGGCTTGGGGACCAGTACTCATTCCCATCTCCAGCACTGGAAGGGGCAGAGCAACAGTCCTAATTCTGAAATGCAAATAACTGGCTTTGAGTTTGGAATTAAACATCAAAGCAGATATAACTCTGCCCCCCCCCCCAAATACATCTTTACCATTCACCATAAAAACACATTTTTCTTTCTAGGTCAATGGTAGTTTGTTTCTTAAAATAGACATTATCAACTTCTTGCTATGGGAACATTGTAAACGACTGCTCTGAATATGTCTTGGAAAGAAGAAAGCTCTCGTTTTTTGCATGGTGGTACAGTCAACGGCAAAAGAGTTTCTGCATAATGTTCACCAAAACAATGCATACCTACCTGAAGCAGGAGTCAAATGGCAAGAACCTCAAGGAAATGGCGCCACAGAAGGTAAGTGTGTGCAGTGCACACTTTGTCTACAGGAAATGAATGACTACGAATGGACAGCTGGTCTCCAGTTCAAATGTAGGAAAGGGGACAAAGGAGAGCACCCAAGTCCATGCAGACTTTTCTAAAACACCGGGGCCGAAGGAAGAGTTCACTCGTTTTCCACCAGTTTAGCCAAGTGAAGCTATGTTCTAAAGTGTCTCCCTTTCCAGCTGCTGGTGGATACAGAGAGGGATGTCTTGTCTGAGGATGAACAGCACTAGCAATGGGCTATCCTATTTATTACATTCCTCACAGTATATAAAACTCTTAAATCTTCTTTTTGCTTTTGCTTTTCAACTGATATGGAAGTAGGATCCTTGTCTAGAAGCTGGACCTTTACTTTGAAAACATACAGGAAAAACTGTGACAAAAGAGGCAGATTATCTCCTAATATGCACTCTTAACTTATAAAGAAATCGAAATATATGTAAAACAAGCACTGAATAATTAAAGAAATGCATAACACTAAGGGCCTGATTTTAATTTGCATAATTTCCCCCTTAACAGTGCCTAATTAAGACATCAGTTTAAAAAAAAAATCCAATGGAACTCTAAGATTTTCCACACTGAATTAACGTTAAGGACTTTTAATGGATGTCTTAATTAGACTTTGTTATTCATGGAAATTCTACACAAATTAAAATCAGACCTTGTGTGCACGGTTCCCAGATGAGTCTAGCAAAATACTCTATGGAACAGAGATTTTTGAGAGCAAATTTCATTTCTAAACTGATATTCTAAGATCTTGCTCCTTACTTAATTGTCTTTAGTCTCATCATTACATCACACAGACATTTTTTTCTAAAGCAAAAATAGATGTTCAACACCCAAATACTAATATTTAGTTTTAAATAGTAGTAAACTAAAAGCAAAATAACTTTCTAAGCCACAAGAGGTACAGTTTGTTATGTTTAAAACACCCAGGAAGGACCATCCTTCATTTAACAAATTAACACAAAAGTTCCCCCCAACTTTGTAATTGATATGCATATACTCATGTTCTCTAATTTTAGTGTAACTTAACAGTGGTATCATAAAAATGTTGTATGAATTCCCCAAAGTCTAAAAAGTTGTTAGAAGTGGACAGGAGTTTTTGAGATAAAACAGCAAAACCTGATACTAGACCATAAGATCAAAATTACATTAGAGACTTGGATACTAGAACTACTGTTAGACTCATTATTGGCACAAAGACCATTTAGTTGGCTATGCAAAATTCTTCCTGTGAGAAACTCCTATGTAGTGACCTCTCACCAGAAGAAACCATTCATCTAGAGTGAGAAATGCACAAGAGTTACTGTACTTATACAACGAAACCCTAAAAGTACTGCATGATGTTGAGAGAGACTAAGATAGATGATGATAGATAATAGACAGACAGACAGACAGACAGATAGATGATAGATACATTACATAAATAGATGGTAGATAGAGATAGAAAGGAAGGAAGGAAGACAGACAGACAGACAGACAGACAGACAGACAGACAGGAAGAAAGAAAGAACGAAAGAAAGAAAGAAAGAAAGACAGAAAGAGCTAGAAATGCCATTCATTATTAAATGTAATTCATGTCTCTTCGAAGAGTCAGGAGTCATCAAAGGCTGCTGAAAATGTTTACATTACCAAAGCTGGCTTTAATGCCGAATAACTGGCCTATAAATACAGCTGTAAGTTCTTTTGTGAGTGTTTATTTTAGCACATACCTTGCTCCTGCCTGAAATAAGCACTTTGTCTCTATGTCAAACCAGGTATTTCAGAGGTGTGAACTCGAGCTCAGAGTTGTTTTGGCAATCAACATTCTGCATAAACTTTCTTTCAATCAATGAAAATCCAAAACTATTCAACCCAAAACATCTTCACAAATGTATCCCTTTGGGGCAACACACTTCCTACCTGTCATTCAGCCACCTTTAAATAAAAATAAAAATAAAAATAAACCTCATTGAGTCACCAAGAAACTTTCTGAAGACAGATTGCAAGGCTTCATGTTCCAGGCATACTTTCTGACTAACCTTGTGTCTTAGAACTAGGCCTCTCCCATGCCCCTTGGGCTCTATGTTTATCTGTTTTCTCTTATTTTTACCTGGCTGGTTTGAGGACTGGATGGGTCGTAAGAAGGGACATAGTTCTTCAGAGTATCCTGAGGATTCAGATGGGGAGGATATCTGATTGTTGGATGAGAAAAGTAGCTTGATGGGGCTGGAGGAAGGATAGCTTGCGTTGGAAATGGCAACGGTGAGGGTGGAGGTGGAGTTCGAGTTGAGATGACTGCAGAACACATTAAAAAAAAAAAAAAAAAACAAAAACACAAAGACTGACTGGTCAGAAGATTGCCTTCCTTCTTCATTCACTTCCAATGCTATAAAACTGGAGCCCGTTCGTTCACTCATTTCTATAATTAAATAAAGTACCTTTCACTTTGTTTTCCCAATGCTAGCACCAATAAGGACATACAGACATAACTCCACCCTACATAACAAACCCATCTTTTTTTCCAGACCCAAGAAAAATTTGTAAAAAGCCCTCTTATACAGCTTACAGTAGAACTCGACAAAATATTTCTTTGAGTAAGTTCCTTTCCAATCAAGACATACTCTTCCATTACAAGTCTTTGTCTCCCTAAATCCAGACCATGTTACAGTATTAATTAGAAAGAAAGAACCTTGCAAATTTCTGCTATAACTCAAAATAGAAATGCAATTCAATTTCAAATAAATCATCTCCCTATACAACCTAGTTGACAGTTGTTTAAAATGAAAGCCAACAATTAACAGACCAAAATGTCAGGTCATGAATAATGATCTGCTCACTGTGTAAATACTCTTGAACATTAGCACATGGGACTAGACTCTTCCTCCTAATGAAGATGATTCCTTTCAAAACCAAAAGATCTTTATCCTATGGCTATTTTTATTCTGACTCCAGCTGTCACTATACTGAAGTTCAAAGGTATTGTTGAGGTAAGATCAAGAATAAAACCCACAAAGATGTTGATTTAAATTTTTACATAGGTAAACATATAAATTTATCCATATGGTTTACAATATGTTCTACTGACAGAAGGAAGTACTATATGTGTTCTAGATAATGTTCAGTGGTAGCTTTCCATAATAGTATAATCAAACTATTTAGTTTTGAAAAAATTATTTTAAAATCTGAACAAGGAGAAAATATTTTATCGATTATCTCTATAAAGTTGTTGGTAATAATTATAGAATTACTAATTATGACAACAAATATATAGAAGTAAATATTAAATCTCTATTGCTTTGATGTTTTGATCCAAGTCATATGAAAATACAAATATTGGTCCATGTTTTAGGAAACAATGTGAGAACTAAGTTCTCTTCATGACTACAAGTAAAGATTGTCTATAATAATCATCTTCAACTTTGTAATTATGAGAAAAAGAGAGAGGGGGAAGGAAGTTACACTGTTACTTTCCTCAAAGAAAACACTCAGCATGTAAAAATTTAGGAGTGCATTCTGAAGACCTACAAATTTAGTTTGAGAAGTCTAGGAGACTGGTCCTCAGGTCCTGCAGAGGCATGGCAAGAGAATATGTGGTTTAAACCTTTTCACCATGTAATTCTTCTACCAGACACACTGGAGAACAATTGTACATTTTTTATAAAAGTTCTCCAAGTATTTCTCTAAGTTGTACACTCACTTGAAGCATAATTTAAGGAAATGCAGATGTTTATTGAAAATCAGGCATCTTTTTACCTTAATGTCTAAGGTTTTTGTTTTTTTAAACTCCAGGTCAGGACCTCAAGCACACTAGGCAAGTGCTTTCTACTAATGAACTACACCAAAGTCATATGTGATTAAGTGATCTTAATCTTAGCCCAGTTTAACTATGGATTTTGCTCACATATGTACATAGATTCTTGAGACATTCAGGAGGCTCCATCTGTGCCTCAGGATTTGAGAACTCTTTGGTCCCAGCAGTTTTGAAAAAAGAAAAAAAAAAAAAGTCCTTTTTTCAATAGAACCGGCAGTACTCAAGTTTGAACTGAAATCTTTGGCTAGTTCAGGAACTGTAGTAGGCTCAAAACAAGCAGATAGGATTATATATTTCAAAATGAAAGTAAAAATGACTACCTTATCAACAAAAGGCATTCTAATCCTTTAAAAAAGGATAGAAAACCAAATTACACAACAGAAATGTTTTCCTTCATTTTGAAAGAAAACATACATGTGCATTTTATGCTTGCATTATTGCAAATTCTTCCTAAGTGTCTTTCTTCCTCTAGTCTGGATCCTCCCAGAACTACCTTTATAGTTCTGTATCAAAGACTTTTTTAAAATACCATTTCATTTGTGTAACTTCTCTGCTAAAAATATCTGTAATCGATTTCCTATTGTCTCTAAAATAGAGTCCCAGAAATTTCACAGATACATGTGGGTCCTCCTATGTTTCAGGCCCCACCCATTCCTGGATCACTGGCCATTCTAGAATTTATGGGTCCTTGCCGTAGTGACCATACCATATTGGAACCTATTGTTGCCTCTGTCTGGAACAGGTATCCTGCTGGCTTGCTGTTCCTTCTTGGGGTTAATCCACCCTTCAAACTTAAGTCAAAATGTATTTCTTTCAGGCATAGACACCTCTAACAAGTGCCCGGTCCTTTTGAGATTGTAATCTTGGTGAAGGATGGATCCACTGACCCCTGATATATCATAAGCACTTGAAGAACAAAACCTTTGCCTTGACCAAGGTTCCTACCACAGGTAGGTTCCTATTAAATATACTAATTATACATGTGACTGGTATTTTATATATTTAAGTATTTGGTAGAAAACTAAAATGTAAAGCTTATTATAGAGGCTTCATGTTTTATTATATTAAAAAATACTATTTGATTATTTAAACTATTTGAAGTATGAATGCTTAATCAGGTGTCATAATACTGATGCCATGATCTGGAAATTAATTGTGGCCAAAAAGGCAACATCTATGAAATGGTTACTGTTTTTTATTCCACTTAGCTCAGAAGAGCAAACAATTAAAATAAAAATTCTTATACTACTCTCTAATTTTTATATTCCTATCTCAGTTTCATAATTTCATTAGTGATAACAACTAAAATCATGTATCTTTAAATAAAGCAATAGCAGTAAGAATATCATTATATAGTAATATACAAACTATCAAGCCACTACTCTCTAGGAGGCTTAAAAGTAATAGGTGCTCAGTATTCAGTACTGATTACTAATTGCATATAGTTTTTAATTTTTCAAAGTTGTACTATTGTTTCACTGAAATATAAATGTGAAATATCAAATATTCTTTCTTAATTAAACTATTAGACATATCATTTGTCCTAGACAGAAATATTTATTCATATAGAACAGCTGGCATGTATTTTCTTATTAATTTTACTCCCAAGTAAGTAACTACTTATTTGGAGGAGAATATACTATCTATAGACATAATGTCTATATTCTTAGTTTCTATGAAAAAAAACCCTAAACTCATCAATATACTTGGAATTCCATCTTTCTCTAGGAGAATATATAAAACTAGGGCCAATTTGGGGTTAAATTTAAGATAAATATATACTCCATTTTTTAAAGTTTTAGTGATTAAAATTTTAAATTTTCAAATGTAAATATATTTAATTACATAATCTTAAATATTTTCTCACAAACTGGTAAGAAAAAATATTTTGTCCATTAGCAACCCTCCCTTTTGGGTGGACAGGATATAGTCACCATAGCAACGATGATAAACTTCCCCTCCACCCTTAAGTGTTTGCATGTGGACAAGAGGAAGGCCTTTCCTCTCAGCTTGAAACTCCTCACCACTGTGCGCGACTCCAGGTATTCCGGGATGGTGGTGCTGGGGGAAAGTGCTCAATCTTGGGGAAGAATCCTGTGGAGATGTAGAGCTAAATAGTGGCTTCTCAGGCTTCTTCATTGTAGTTGGAGAAGACATATCTGAAAAAAAGAAAAGAGGAAATATTCAAGCTGCCTGGCCTTCTTAAGCAATGAGGTTCATGTCAACATAACAGATCTTGTTACCCAATACTCTGGGGATTCTTTTGTTCTCATCCATTAAAAAAAAAATCTACACACAAGGTCAAAGACCCAGCCATGCTAGTGTTGTAAAGTATCTTTTAGAAACATTCTTTGCTGAAGCTAACCCAATTATTAAAGAAACCCAGAAGATCTGAAAATCCACAGGCTGTAGATTTGAAGGGTTTCTGTAGCCCAGAACTGACTGACTTCTTTCATTTCTATAATTCGGAACTGTCTTTTGAGTTGATAGCTACATCATGAAAACAAACTAGGGGATGACTGGGTGGGTGAAAACCAATCCCTGACTTAACATCTCTTATGGAAAACTAACTTTCTTGTTTAGCAAAAACAAACAAAATACATTCCTTAACTTATTCATTCTACAAATATTTACCAGGTTCCTCTATTTTCAAGATAAATAGGGATATTAAGATAAATAGAAAGTAATTCCTGAGTTAGGGACACTGGCTGTTAGCGAAGCAGAAAATGCTGTAGAAAGAGTTGTCACCAGTGGATAGGAAGTGCATGGGTTGAAAGCAGAGACACTGTGGCATTGGTGTTACAGTTCCAGCCACTGTGTGCACAACACTGCTCTCCTCTGCCTGACCAGGTTAAGGAAGGTAGCCCTCAGCTAGTGCCAAATTCAAAATGTACAGGTCTACAAAAGAAAAGTATTTAAAAGTCTGGGACAACATAAAATGCATGAGTAGTTCATGTGCTCTATGAAGGGAGATAAGCAGTTAAAAGGACACACATGAGCAAAGTCTTGATTTGAAGTACTCATGTCTGAATGTTATACAGGGGCAATATATGACCACAGACAGTTTAGATAGAGCATACCCTCCAGAAATTAAGTGGAGGGTGGAATATCTACAATGAACTCACCATGGAGGCCCAATTAAAAAGACACATGATTCATGATTAATGTATTCATTTCACAAGTATGTCTTAGAGGCCTAATTTATGTTAGAAATAACACCAGTTTTGGGGCTACAACTGTGAACTAGATTTACTCCCAGATTCTATAAGCTAAACATCGATTGAGGGAATATAAAGAAGTAAAAAAGAATTATAAAATACTGTAAACCATGCCATGAAGGAAGCATTCATGGCTTTATCCATCTATTCCAGAAGTAACTTAACAATGCCAAAATACAGACGGTGAGAGACCGAAATAAAGGTGGAACAGACTAATGCAACACATAAGTGAACAGAATTAATGCAGGTGAATTAATGACTGTTGTGAAAGGTCATGATCTTGGGTCACTATGGGATTGCATCATGCAACATGTCTGACCAAAATGTCCAGCAGGCACCTGAAGAAGATAACTCAGATTTAACATCTCATTTTTATGGAGGCTTATACATTTATATTAAAATGCTCTAACAATAACATAAACTATAAAATGTGTATCTTATCATCAAAAATTTTAAATGTGTGCACAGTAGACAGAATAATAATGGATTTCGTGTGCCCAGCAGCCAATTCAGCTATTACCCACTCAGACTCTCACACACTTCTCTATTACTTTTGAAGAAAATTTATTGCCGTATAATTTCACCTCTAATTTTTCTGTGTGCATATTTAGAAGAAAAGGACTCTATCTATTAAAAGAAAACCACTAAAGCCTTAACACAAACATTAAAAAATATGATCTGCATTTTTATTTACGGTGTTCTGAAATAAGAAAAAGGGCTCCCAGTGTTATTAATGTGAGAGACTTAGTTGCCATTTGCTTTTTAGCATTTGAAAAATTACCTGAGTTCTGGTAAAGGCATACAATAAAATTGAATATGTGTTTTCAGCATGCTGGCACTTAAGGAATGGACATGCTACGGAAGGCAGCAGACAGCAGACGGCAGAAGCCACACTTCTAACAAATGGGTGTTCACTGATCTATTAGATTTCAGTTTCTTACATAGTTCTCAAAAAGAGACAAAGAGAAGAAAGTTGTTCATGAAGCCACAATAATTAAGGATACCACAAAGGGGTGAGGGGCAGAATTTAAACACACAAGGTTTAAAAAAAAAGAAATGGGAAAAGGAAGCTCATTTTAGCTGTTTATCTTCAAAATATCAAAGGTAATTCCGAGCTTCACCAAGAATTATCTGACATTAAATGGAATTATTCAGTATTGGGTCTTCCCTACTGGAAGTTGACTTAGACTTGTTGTTAGAGAGAAGGAGCTTCCACTTCATTCCTTATGATAGATATATTACAGCGTTTTCATTTCAAAATGTTTTAAACTTTTTAAAATGATTGACTCTTTTAATGTATGAGCATTTTGCCTACATATATGTATGTACCATGTGTATTCTAGTGGACTGTGCAGGTCAGGAAATGGCACAGAATCCCTGAAACTGGAGTTACAGATCGGAACAAGCACCATGTGAGTGCTGGGAACTGAATCTGGGTCCTCTGCAAGAACAAAGCAACAATAGCTGGACCATCACTCCAGTCCCCATTTCAAATTTTTTAATGATTGGTGTTTTAAATAGACAGTAACTTATTATTGACTCTTACATTTACTTCTGCCTACATATAAATTAAAAAAAATGAAGCTATTTAAACAGTCTGCTAAATCTTCTTAGAATGGGCAGTAAAATGTCACACATATCATGGAGAAGGGGGACACTCCCAGTGCACTCAAAATAGAGCAGAGCCAACCTGCTGCATCACTTCCAAAGAACAAGAGTGCTAAAACTACCACAACCATCAGAATCCTCACAAAACACAGCCAGACCCACAGGAGCCTCTCTTCCTAAAGGAACAAGTCAAGTATTATTTGTATAAAAGTCTAAGGTTATGAGTGGTTTTGTCATTTTTAACTAACATAATTAAAATTTTTCTTAGTCAAAATAATACCCTTAGCTTTTGTGAGTTGTGGCTAGATGTCTACTTCAGGGTGGTGGTTCTCTTAGGTTAAATTTTTTTTATGGTTTTTTCAAGACAGGGTTTCTCTGTGGCTTTGGAGGCTGTCCTGGAACTAGCTCTTGTAGACCAGGCTGGTCTCGAACTCACAGAGATCCACCTGCCTCTGCCTCCTGAGTGCTGGGATTAAAGGCGCGCACCACCACTGCCAGGGGAGTGCTCTTTTAGACCTCTGTCTAATATTAGCAGTATTTTCATATGCAGGACACAGGATTATAGTGGAGACATAGCAAAAACAGAGTGATACAAGACACCCACAAGGTGACAAGGACTACAAGCTATCTCCCATTTAACAACAAATTAACTCAGAATGAAAACAAGGATGAGAGCATGAAACCTGGCAAAGCGGAAGGATTGGCTTGAGAAAGGGCAGGAGAGTAGGAGAATGTAGTTTCATGTCTTTGTCTTCCCATTAAGTGGAATTAATTCTGGGACCATTAATCAATAAAGAAATACTGCTATGTGGCATGGAAAGGGCACTATGCTAAGCACTCAGAGATACAAAAGTGAATTCCTCTCAAAGGAAAACACAACTCTATGGACTGAGGGGAAATAAAAAGGCAATTATGCAGGGAACTCGGGGCTGAGTTTCTAGACATTACATTTTAACCACGAATCAAACTTGTATTGTTTTGATTTTAATTTTATTTTGAAAGTCTGTAGTCTAATAGACTTCCAACCTAAGAATGACATCATTGCTATTTTAAATGCACTCATATACTATTTAAAAAAACGTTTAGGGACTGAAAATATGGACAAGATGGCTTTTGGTGGCCTTTTTGACAAGAAAAACAAATGCTGTGCTTTTTGAAACCTACTGTTCCTCAAGAAGGAAGAATAATACATAAAAAGATTAAATTGAAAATTAGTCGAATAACAAAGATGGGCAATGTATAAATATATAATAAGTTGAATGATAATACATACATAATAAAGGGTAAGTTGAATAACACATAAGATAAGGCCACTAAAAAAAAAGAAAGACAGTAAGACAAGAAGTAGCTGGTACTTCTTCTGGAAGAAGAGGGCAGGAATAGCTTAGGGCTGGTGAGAAAGCAGCAAAAGCCAGGAAGTCTTTAATGCTAGTACAAGATGTTAGTTTTATTTATGAAGATGCCATTTATAAATGAAATCACTTCATGTTGGAAAACAGTCCAAAAATTTGACCATCTTTCTATCTTTTCCCAGTTTATATATTTTTTCATTTATTTAATTGGTGTGCATATACAGGGTCTTGTTATGTAGTTCAGACTGGTCTTGAACTCCGAATCCTTCTGGCTCAACTTCCCAAGGGTTGGCATCCCACACATACCTACACAAGTGTGTTTCCCACCAGACCCTTGTCCCTATCTGAATCAAGAATTTTAGCAGTGTACTTAAGGAAGGAATGTGCTTCCACACTTCTGCCTCCTAACATGCGCTGTTTTCTCCACTTGTTAAATTAGACTTCCTCACTCTCTTATTTTACTTATTTACCACACTCTGTCCAGTTGAACATGCTTAAGCAAACCATAATTCCACCAGGGAAACTTTGGAGGTCTACGGCCAGCAATATGGTTCAGTCGGCACAGGCACATGTAGCAAGCTTGGTGATCTGAATCTGATTCCCAGAACTCTCACGGTTGGGAGAACTGGCCCCTATAGGTTTTCCTCTGACCATCACATGCAGGCTAAGGTTTGCACATATTTACACAAGCGTGTGTGTACACACACAACACAATAAATAAGTGAATAGATAAATGTAAGAAAATTTGAGGTCTAGATTTCATTAGCAATCTTAAGCCCTATATTACTTGATGACATTCATTTTTCATCTGTTTCAGCAATATACATATACATATACACAAACACATACATATACATATATACATATACATGATGTAGAGGATGGAAGGTCATACTTCTTAGGAATGAAATGAATGTACAAAAATATAGGATTTAAAGAAAAGATAGAAAAGGTAAAGCAGGTATTATCTCTAGGTAGCATATTTTCAGATCTCTTACATGTGAAATAACCTGTGTGATGGGATGTTAACTAGTAATACAATGGGCAAAATTAACCCAAAATGGTTAACTTCAAATGCACATTCCATTAACCATAGTAAGAATATATTATGTGAGAAAAAAATCCATTTTCAATAAAAGAAAAAATAAGGTTTATTGTGGAAAATGATTTAACCACAACAAAAGAGTAATTGAATGGAAACGAAAGGGAGACATCAAAGCCAACCACTGAGCACCCAATAAGTCTGAGGGGATTCCAGCTGCACACAAAGTTCAAGGTGCTGAGCAAGACCCTGTGCTGGTGAGGTTCCCAATCCAGCTAAAGGGGCAGAGGTGAAAGACAAAGATTCATTAACTAATTATAACCATGGTAATATTAGATTTTATACCAAGGATTCTTCTTCATGGCAAAAGACAAGTGAGGCCAAGTCTTCAAAAAGAAAGGTTGGTGTTGAAGGCACTACTTGCTATCCATACCTGTGCTGATTCAAAATTGGATAGTAGCCATGGCTTTAGAACTAGTTATATAGTGAATTATAAAATTAAAGTAACTCCAACCCCCCCCAATCGAGTAAGCTACTGATAAAAGTTCATGAGGACTTAAGCCTACCTTTAAGCAAGCATTTTGCAAACCAGGTTGTAATTTGTACTAGCCACACTGTGAGTTTTGGCCACTGTAGCATGTATACATCCTAAGCCTTGATATGCCATTCATTTCACAGCATCACTTCAAAGAGATAAAAGCTTAAGTAAATAAGGAGTTAGATCCACTCCTCTCCCAACAAGGTAATTTCTGCTACAAAAGGAGAGAGCTGCAGCGAAGTGCAGTGCATGTACTCTGCTTGCCGGTCGGCAGCTTGCACAAATGGTGCTCCAGATGTATATCTGTTCAACTCAGCCCAAGGCAACAATTTTGATCGATTCTAATGTGATAAAATGCTGTGGGGAAAGTGTGCAGAAATGTGTTTACGTCAGCCCTTAATTAAACTGTTGTTCACGTCCAGAGAACCTTAGGAAACACTAATGAGACATGAGTTTTGGCAATTTCTTCATCAAAGCAAAGACCCCCTTCCTCGGTCTGTAGCAGCCTGTCATCTAAGTTGCTCCCGGGATAAATGTCACATGGCACTCCAATCACTTAGCCACCTGTTAGCAGAACTTCACTAAAGTCAGCTAGTGATCTAGGGCAAGCTTGAACAGCCACCTTTAACACCTGCCTGCCAGGGACACCTGCTCCTCTTTCATGTATTCTGGAACAATATGTTGGCTTCTCCAATATGGCCAAGTACACTGTTTACCAACCTGATGTCTATAGCTTACCTAGAAAACAAACTATTTTCTTTTCTAATAAGTTTTCTGTTCTTCTTCCCTGTAACACACTGGATTTGTGACTGTTTCAAATTATGTAAAAGCACACAAGAGTCCATAAATTTCTGGAAGCTGTTATTTTTTAGCTTACTATGACACTAAATCGTAACATAGTAAAGGCTGTGCTAGTTCTATAGCTTAGGAAACATATTTATATGAAGTTAACAAAGAAGCAATTGCATTGAAATGTTTTAAAAGTTTGATTATTTTACATATTCACAGCTGTCTTCCTTTCTTATCTGTTAGACTTGTAAACAATTTTAAATGAACTTTATACATACAAGTCAACGTTGGCTATCTTCTCATTTGCTAATATTGAATGCTAATGTATGTTTTATTTTTGTGCTTAAAAAGCTATAATCATGGTTTAAATTTTCTTCTTTGTTTTTACATTACTAATCTGTTGAACATTTTAAAGTATCTTCCCCATCCCCTGATACACACACACACACACACACACACACACACACACACACACATTTTTTTTTTCAGAAGAAATTCCAGATACAGTGCAAAAACAGCTGGGAAACTTCTGTGAACTTTGACCCTCTGGTATGCTGCAGAACAGAGAAACAAATCTTATATGTGGGAATAGTTAACTCAAAGCCAGTGGACTGACTGGAGTTTGACAAGACTATATTACAGTAACATCTAGTTAGTCCCTCAGAGTTCTCTACTTTTATTTTGGGCTTTCATAGGTTTCAGAGTTTACACATTAAAAACAAATTTATAGATTTACACAAACTGTGGTGGACACTGAAAATCTCTTCAGAGACCAAAGTCATTTTTGGAGGAAGGCAAAGGTGGTCGACACATCCATTATTTCATTGGAACTGTCAAGTAAGGTCCAACACTAAAAGTGAAGGATGAGCTATAAGCTAAAATGGGACACTTCTGCTTTCCATTAAAATGTTGAATGGAAGCTGAAAGACAATATAAAAAAGATGAACTATGCGCATAAAATAATAATGTTATTTAGAATAGATGAGATAATAAACGAGAGGCTTCCAAATCAAGTGTGTGGGATGATCTCTGGAGCTGGAATCTGGTATTTTTACTTCAGGCCACAAATCCACAGTCAACTCTGAGACAAGGAAATGGCTTGGGCTCTGTGCCCAGAGGAAAGGTGAAGGCAGGGAACACGGTTTGCCAACTAAATGCTGAGAGAGACCACAGTTTCTCCTCCTGTGATTTTTGCCTTGGGGAAGATAAAGTTGAGGAGAGAATGGTTTACCTGGTCTTTACAGTGCTATAAACCTTTTGTAAAATCTTGCAGTCAGAAAAGTGAGGCTAAAATCACCTGATAATTATTTCAGATCCCAGTCCAGAGCTAAGATGTATTTATTTCAGTTGGTTTCTCTGTGCAGACTGACAGATATTTTCTCTCACAACGTTTAATTGTTGATCAAATACTGCTGGCAGGAAGCTTGCCCGGAAGGATGAAGAAAGGGTTGGGGAAGAAGAGAGAGAAGAAAATGTAGGAGAGGGAGAAATGAAGGCTAGGGAGAGGGAGAGAGTCAGGGAAAGAGATCACACTGTGGGCTATGTCTTTACTTAAAAGCTATGTGCAATCCCATGTCCTTTTCCAATTTCTCCATTTCTTTCAGAATAAATGGAGCCAGCCAAGCTCATGGGAAGAAGCGCTGTAATTCCTGATTGATTAAACAACAATAAGAGAGGTGGTAGAGTCAAGACCCTAGAGAAATTATTTCATGGATGCCTTTTATAGGACACACTTCAATTTTGCTTAGAGTCCTATGCTACATCTTCGGTATTTCTCCCATGGTGGGGAAGACAAGCTAGTTATACACAGGCAGTATAAATAGATACTGATCAATACCTTGATGGATTCTGTCAATATTTGACAAAAAGGCTTAGAAATGGACATAAAACTAAATCCAGTATTTTACAGTAAAAATGTATATTTTACAATAAGATGTATCTATGCTTTACTGAGCTTCTACTTGGTGGTTTGCTATGAGGCTATAGTTTGTTAAGGCCCAAAGAGTGAAAAGAAGCAGAGAGGAAGGAGCCCAAAATAGCTAAGAGGATTTACATACAGTGGTGTTCATTCTTTTTAACTGATAATGAGAACTCAAAAATCATCTACAAATTTATCAGTAAGCAGGAACTCAAAAATTTGATATCCACTGGGTATAGCAGTGTACACTGTTAATCCTATCACTTAGGAGGCAGAATTAGCAGGATTAGGAGTTCAAGGTCATCCTCTCCAAAAGAAAAAGAAAAGCAACAACAAAAACCACAGTTTTGATATAGTCAAAGAACAGCATGGTCACAGACATCTTAAAATGGAAACTGAATGACAGGGTAGGCTGCCAATATACTATAAATGAAAAGTAAAACAAAACTTATAAAATTACATCTCATATAGGCCCAACAGTGCAAAACTATGACTGTAGCGGAAACATGTCAAAAATGCACTTAAAACTACCTAGAAACTCGGCTCGTACTGGTCAAATAGTAGTAAGAATCAATCCAGGTTTTACCTCTGTGACATAGTTAGAGGCAATTATTGTCCTTATTTGTATTTTATATTTATTGTCCCAAATTTCTTATAATAGGCTATTACTTTCACCAAAAGTACTAGAAATATTTTGTATAAATAGAATGTTAGAAAAAACTATAGAAAAATATTTTACCAACATATTAGAAATATGTTTGCAGCTCCAAAGACTGTTATTAATTCCCAATATTGAGATGACAACAATGGATCTTGTTGTGTGTCCAACATCACAATATGAGAAGGAATTCCGTTATTTTGCAAAGCTCTAAGATGGAGTGCTAAATAGGACACTAGAAATTAAGTTAAAGACAAAACATTGTCTCTGAAAGCACAGAAAGAACACGTGAATATGCCTCTAAGGAGTCTTGGAGATGTAAGATTTCACGATTGTGTGTTAAATGTGGGTAAGGACTTCCTATACACTCAAGTTAACAAAATGCTCTGGATGCTATGACAAGACATACGGACTTAATTCCACTCCAGCAGTCTGACGATGATGCCAGATGATGCGAAGACTCTGTCGTGCTCAGAAAGCATCCTGTATCTATGCACATGTATCTCGCTCTACCTCACATCCTCAAATTAACCAGAAGAATGGCAGGCTGCATCATGAGGGTACAATGTCGACTTAAATTTGAGTTTTCAATCTTTTTGATTTTTAATGGATCTGTTTTTTCTTAAGGGGAAGAGCATGGTAATGTCTGTGCTCAATAAAGGAATCCCTGCTCTAAGTATTGAGCTATTCAGTCCTAATTGCACTTGAGGACAGTGCTTGCTGTATTCTTCAGCAACTTGAAACTGTTTGTGATGGTTGAAGACTCTTGTATATTTTAACCCAAGCACAGTGGAGTAGCATTGACTACAAGCCTATACTTTACCACAACTCCATAAAAAAAGGTATTTAGGCTCACACCTATATCCAATGCAAAGCTAAAGTCAAAATTGCTTTGAAACTAAAAAAAAAAAAAAAAAAATACCTGAGATGTCTCAAAAACAAGTTTTTGAATAATAAAGAACAGTGCTACAAGAATGAATTCCGGATAAATGAAATTTCTTTTTTTTAAACACGTCAAACTGCTTTTATCTGTTGGCGATTTCATTTTAACGGGCAATTATAAAGTATCTTAAGTAATGTCTGTAAACATAATTTGAAAGGGGAAAAAAACACCAAACAAGTACAAAGGACATGGAACACATTCTCTTCCCTTTGAAACATCAGCATAGGTAAACAAATGGCTGCGATTCAGCAGTCTCTGGGGAGAGATCTTGCTATGGGGTCTCCTTAGTGTTAAGCATCTGAGTGCCATGGACTATAAAATAAAATCAATACTGTAACCTTAACTGTAAAAGTCAGAAATATACTGGAAGTGTTCTAATTTAACAAGATTACAGATGACTTTTTGGAGGTGGACATTTGGGAAATAGCCACGCATTTAGAAACACTTATGCTGCAAGACCCGAAAGGATCCTATAACTATGGACACTGTTGTCTTCCACACTGGTAAGTTAAGGCAATATAAGTGATGTGTACATTTACAGGAAAGCCTCCAAGTCCTAGAAACGACCTGGTCCTTACTTCAAATAAAATCTGAGAGAGCAAACTAATTGCTTGGGAACAATTATGATTTTTATATGGCTTAGCCAGTAGAAAAAAAGATACAAAAATTTTAAAGTCATCTATTCAGTGCTCAATGCAAATACGATCATTGCACATAAATTCTGTTTCTGATAGTGGAAAAGTAGTCAAAGCTAGCATAAATTGTAGTGTTTAAATCCATATTTTCCCTTCAATTAATGTAAATGAAGAAAAAATGTTCTGTCAATGAAATTACTCGAATGGCATATTTATTATCCTAATGGTTTTAGAAATCACGTGAAATTGATCAGTAACAAAACCTCTATTTAGTAATGGACCAATTACATTTTCAAGATAATGTCAATGAAACAGAATATTGTCACAGGATAATGGTCTCCTATTGCTAGGCCCCCAGTCACTTAGAGAAAATAAATGTTGCCGTCTGGCTGAGTCATTTGTTTTCAAAGTAGGAGACACTGATCCCATAACACGGTTCTGTGTAATAACTCAATCTCTATCAATCATTGGTTGTACCAGAATGGAACAGGACAGGACATGTATTGGTGAGATTTGGGCATTCCTGAAGTATAAGGCAAAACATTCACGGCCTCCAAGCACATAAACAATCCAATTACTATGTTATTCAAGGAGAGCATTTAAAGTAAACATTTAAAAGCTAACTTAAGAAATGGAAGACCTGGGGATTTTTCAAAATGATCTACACTAATGAAAGCTTAAAAACTCAAAAACAGGTCAAGTGTTCTTTCTGTGACATGCTTGGGGCCAGAAGTTTGTGATTTCAGAATTTGGGATATTGGCACATACATACTGAAACGTCTTAGAATGCAATGCAAGTCTAAACATGAATTCATTTACGCATATATACTTTATACACATACCCTGAAGGCAGCTTTATACAATATTCTGAGTGTGTGTATGTGTTTAGACTGCAACCCAAAACATGAAGTCAGGTGTGGAATTTTCCACTATGACATCATGAAGCATTTCTAGAAGTGTTTTAGATTTTCAAATATGAGACTACTGAAACTGCTAAACTCTCTGACTATAACTAATGTAAAATCTGAAACAATGGATACAAAGAAACCTTCATATCTAAGTTTTTGTTTTGTTTTGGTTTTAGTTGTTTGTTTTTTACAGATGGGAAAAAACTCCAACCATAACTACCATGGCTAATAATAATGTGTGAGCCATAGAGTGGGGTTTTTATGCAAGT
Source organism: Cricetulus griseus (assembly GCF_003668045.3). Classification (NCBI taxonomy): domain Eukaryota; kingdom Metazoa; phylum Chordata; class Mammalia; order Rodentia; family Cricetidae; genus Cricetulus; species Cricetulus griseus. The sequence goes on along the minus strand of NC_048595.1, from coordinate 65,453,779 downwards.
CTAGAGAAGTCACAACTTGCAGGAGCTGGTTCTCTCCTTCTACTACATAGGACCTGGAGATTGAAATCAGGCTTCCAGCTTGGTGGCACTTGCCTTTACATGATAGTCCATCTTGCTGGACCAGAGGTGAGATTTTCAAAAGGAATTTAAAGTTATGGTAAACTTGGCATCTGACAGGTATTAAGCACTCAATAAATGATAGCCCCAAATAAAAACAGAATCTTGCCTTTTCATTTATATATACTTTGAATTCACATAGTTTCTTTAACTAGCAAAAGAAAGAAAGAAAGAAAGAAAGAAAGAAAGAAAGAAAGAAAGAAAGAAAGAAAGAAAGAATCTGGTAAAGGATAAACAGATTTGAAAGTATAAATAAAACATAGTGGCAATGCTGGAATTTTTATTCAAAAAGAGAACCTTCAAGGTATTATGGGGTCTTAACCTCGGAGTGTATATTAGCTTATTACTAAGAAGCTATGTTTGTTAAACTGAAATGGTATCATGTGTTTTAAAAAGCTGTATGAAACTCTTAGAAATATGTGTAATGATTTGGCATGATTTACTTAAAGTATTTAATTGCTGGAAGATAGAAAACATAAGATTGTCAGGGTATTAACAATTTACATAGGGTAATGGTCCATGAAGATGAACTTCGTATTTCTCTTTATATATTTTTCATAGCAAAAAAGCTCTTAAAAATTGTACCCCAGTCACCTGTTTCATACCAGTTCTTCTCTACATTTATTCATGGAAACAGCTCGTACTTGCAACATGTTTAGTCAAAAATATTTAATCCTAGCATTTATAAATTGGTATTATATACATGTATTTACATATTTTACATAACAAAATTGTGTTTTGAAGATCTTACAGAACCCTGAAAATGCATAAATTTATTTCCGTTCTCTTGTTTTTGTTCTTCAATACCTAACAGGATCTATGATAAAGCCCTCCAGGAAAACCATTTGAGGGAAACTGGCCAGGAACCCTTCTCTCTGAAGAAGGTCTGTGAGCTGGAGGGAAAGCCACCGGGTCCATTTTTTTTTAATGATGTCTGGGGTTTCCAGCACTCTGTGATCTGTCTAGAAAATCCAGTTCTGGCTGTGTGGGCTATCAATAGTCTAGTAACTCTGACTTTCCAAACTTCTCCAAAATGTGCTTTAACTGTAAATCAACATATAAAAAAATTTAAAGCAAAAAGTTTGATTTTTTTTTTTTTTTGTCCCAATATACTGCAAGGCATTCCAGGACTCGGTGGCTTCAGTGCTCTTACTTGCCAATTTTAATCTGTTTCATCGAGTTATCAAACAGAAAGCTGTTATTATTTGCAACTAATTATGTGTTAGGTTTTCCTGAAAAAATTGGTGGTTTTAAATCATTAAGTTTCCGGAACATGAAACTATGAAACTAGGGCTCAACTTTTCCATATTAACCAGTACCGGCCCTTGCAATGTGCTTGCCCCACCCAACATGCCGTTCTCCATTCAAACACATGAAAGGCAGACAGATATCTGTTAATTAGCAGGCAACAAGAGGAATTCTAACGAGAGCCTTCAGGAACAATTTATTGTTCTCCTTTCTGTTTTGAAGATGGTCATGTGATTTTTTTTTTTTTTTTAAACCTCAGCAGTGTAGCTGAAGGGAATAATCCACACATGGCAGGTCTCTGAGATTGCCGTTCCTATACCACTGTCTTTTTTGAGGGGGAGGCAGGGAGTGGCAGGGCTCAGCTACAGATTCTGACTTCTGATACTTTTTGTAAGGAGCTGAAAAAAGATTTAAACCTGGGTTTATACATTAAATCCAAACCAGCTCCTATACACGTTTATCCCACCAAAGGATTTTTACCTCTGTTTTGATTTTTTACATTAAAAAAACAAACAAAAAAAAAAAAAAGCCAAAACCCCAGTATTTGAAGATTTAGCATTTGATTCCTGTGATGGCAACTCAAAGAACAGAATTGGTGGTCAATGGGTCCCCAAAGGCAGCTGGAAAGTTTCGCCTGCCAGGTCACTCCCTGCCTTCTCCAGGACTGCTTTTAACGTTAATGACTCTCAGAGAACAGCTACCCAGCCAAGCATGAAAGCTGTGGGTTCACTAGGCTCCCACAGCTCACAGGAACCTTGAGATTCCAGCCCTCATCAAACAGGAGTTTGGGCTCTGGCACTTTCCCAATTCTGGACTTAATGCTCCCTCTAGCTCCTCCCATTGTGGAGGAGGGCGGGGGAAGGGAGGCCTCTGAATTCACACACATAATAAGCAAGCTAATCTAATCGAGTCAGCAGTCTCCTGGAGAGTAACATCGCACAACGGTATATTAAATATTCAACATATTCATTCAACAAGGAAAAAAGTTTAAACTGAGTTAAAACAGAACTTTCCAGACTTAGCTGACCACTCATATCTGGCGCATTGGTGAACAATCCTGGACTCACATTCAGCAGCACTGGTCTGGAATCTGCTTCTCTCACTTGCTACCTCATTCCTTGTACCCCTACTTCCTTCCTGACGGAACTCAAGATAGAACTCTTGCATCTTAGTCTCCAGCTCCCACTCTTTCTGCATGCCCTTTGCTTGAGTTCTTGTGTTAAAAGCAAACACTATCTCCTTAGAGAGCTTTAGAAGGCACAAACTGAAGGTTAGGGCCCTGGGGACTTCACTGAGGAAAATATTTGCCATGTTAATGGCAGGAATATTACCGTTACTTACACATATACCCAAACTTCAGAGAGACCTGCTGGAGAGGCTTATTTACACAGCCCAACTAATGTGTACATTGTGTGTATGTGTGTGGTGCTGGGAACAGAGCCCAGGGCCTGGTGTACACTTAGCCAGCACTCTACCTACCACTGAGCTATGCTGTCGGGTGTTGAATATTTTTTAAAAATTAGTAATTGTATTTTCTAGAACTTTCTGTAATCAGAATGTAATGTCTATGTAGTCTTTAAGAGTTCAGTTTGAATTTGTAACCAATTCTAATTATGGATCAGTATATAGGTAGTGTCAATTATTCTAAGATGCCATCTTACTGGTTTTGTGTAAAGATTTATAGCTCATGGAACTTCAAAATTAATTTAGAGTCAAAGCATAAAGACAATCCCTTGTAGCCTGCTTTACTTATTCATTTTTGATAAAGCTATTTTTCATAAATAGCAATTATTTTTCTGTTCAGCAGGTTCAAGGCTAGCAATTTTCTTAATCATATCTGTGTGCCCAATCCCTATAAAAAAGTCTTGTCATATGGTAGGAATTTGATAAATGTTAAATGTGCCAAATTATCTCAGTCCTAAATACATAGAAATGAATGAAATTTTACTGCATCAGAAGTCTTGTTAAGTTTATATTTTATCTTAGATTACAAGTTGCCTTACTATTTACTATTTATCAGATTGAGAAGCCATTAAATTTTACATTCAGAAATTTCCAACAATGTGTAAGTTATTGATCACTTTGTTAAATTACTGGACATTAGAATACAACCAGGTTTGGTCTCATGAAAGTAACCTGAAATCGAGAAAAGCACATGGCTTGCATAAATTTTCATCTTGTATTAGAAATTACAAAGGATTGTTCTAGTGCTTTCAAGAGATGTCAGCTAGAAAGCAAGCTACCCAATAGACTTGGGGAGGTACAATTAAAGGTAGACAAGTTATCAGGAGACCTCTTTGTGGATAAATGTTGGAATCAAAGCAGGTCCAACCTGCATGTTTTATGAGTTTAATCATTAAGATCTTAATGATGAAAAACACATCCAAAGGAAATACTTAGTTCTGAGGTTGTAGCTCAGGAATAGAGTAATTGAACAGTAGCACCAGCCCTTAGTCTGTATCCTCAGCATGCAGCCCCCCCCCCAAAAAAAAAAAAGAAAAATGAAGCAGTTGGAAATCTCAGACCTAAGGGTTCATAGGAGAGACTAAGGGAATGTTCTAGCTAGACCTTAGGAAAGTCATTCATCTCTGTTCCTCATGTTCACTATTAATTTCTTCTTCATTCAAATCAATACTGACAAATCTAATTTCTATCACTATGCATGAGAAGAAATTTAAGCAAGTTATATACTCCTCTCACAAACATTTAAATAATATTTAGTTTTAAAATAGTCTTGTCTACCTAAACTATAATTTTTATAAGTGGGAAATATGCTTTGAAATAAAAAAGCAATATACAACAACTATGTCTTTAATATGCAAAAATAATGTTTTACAACCAATTGCTAAAAACTACACAGGTATACATCAACACATGAAAGATAGATTTGGTACTAATGTTTTGTTTAAATTCTTTTAAAAATAAAACAGGAATAATAACTGGGTCACATTACAGCCTTTATTTTTGCCTTGGAATAAAAAAAACATAAAATAGTGTCCATAATTTCATCATTTTTCAGTCTTATATTTCAAAATTCAGCTTTGATAGGGCTGGCCAGAAGAGATTTTAATAGACAGTTAATAATCATCAAGGCAGATATCCAGGGAATGATAATAAATTTTAGCATTTTTGCCAATTAAAAACAGCAGCCTGTGATGATCAACCAGTGAGTGCTACTGAGTGCCACAACATGCAAAAAAAATGACTGAGATGCTAGCACAACACTGCATGGCAAGTGGTGTTCACTAAGGAGTACCCAGACAACTCCTCCATGGCAGACAAGGATGCATAAAGAAAGTTATGAAGATGGACAAGAACAATTGTGGGGCATTTGATTTTGTGAATTTAAAAACTGAATTTCTCTCTAAGAACAAAAGTACCACCTTGGGCTTAGCAAGTTTGTGAAGATGGTCCTGCCCTGTCCTTGGGTTTTTCACTTGTAGCTGAAACCTTCTTCCCACAATGGCTTATTGTGCACATTACAAAATCCTCAGAGTCTTCAAATTCCAAGTGACAGGTGTTTTTAAGCACACACGAGAATTGAACATTCCTCATTACTCTTACTATAATTTGCTTTTGCAACCTCCTCTGATAGTTTTAGTCATCTTGACAATAGCAAGTCATCAAGACAATGCAATGATTTTACAAAGAGAAAGAATGACAGTTTCCCTTCTACTTTTCAAACATGTTTTATAATACATTGTGAGATTGGATTTGCAGAATAGCTGGAAGGGAAATCAGTTCTTAGAGAGTGACACTCTATAATAAAGAACACCTACACTTGAACAACACACTCATCCGAAAGTATTCAATGTTGTTATTACTACCGTTAGGATCTGTCCCAGAGTGATTTTCTGACAAGAGAAAATACAGCTTTGTTTAGAATAAAGCGACAATGTCAGTAAAACAAGGACTAAAGCATGAAGATCTGTGGATTTTATGTTATTCACACTTGTTTTGCTTTGTTATTTCTTGCCTTCACTAATGAGACTGGAGGCCTATCAGTGACTCATTTACCTGATCAATATTTACTATAGCCCTACTATGCATCAGTATTGCCTTTGGTGCTAATGACAGTCATGGTCAAAACAGTTGCCTTCATGATATATATACAGCTAAACAATTCCTTCAATAAATAAATACAGAATTATATACTGTGAATTCAAAGACAGAGCAATACTAGCTTCCAAGACACAAACACAGGAAAGGCATTTAGACTGAAACGCCTCAGTGGATCATGGGCCACTAAGGATATCAACAAATTTGTCAGATGAAGAGCTAGGAAAGACCACTTCAGAAGGCATGGCCTCTAAGAAGTTCTTGGGCATCACATTCCAAACTCCAAAACAAAGCAGTAGGCCCAAATGCCATGAGGAATGAAAAGCAGAGTGTGAGCCCATGGTCAAATGAGTGACAGCTGATTTTCTCCTGAGAGCACTGGGGAGTTACTGATGGAGATGAAGCAGAAGATTGAAACATTGCTTCCAGATAAACTGTGTCTACAGTCTAAAAAAATGGATTGGGACAGTTTCAGAGCCCAAACTCTCCAGCTGATTTTCCAATCCTATAAAAGGAAACTTTCACACCTTCCACTCTCTTTCCAAATAAGCAGTACCCACCTCATAGCACAAATGGCCATTCTGACATTGCTTCCTCACCTCAGTGCCTTGCCCAGCTTTGGTAAATATGCCTGTTACCTGTATCTTTACTAGTTAAATTCTGAAATAGGGGGCTGGAGAGATGGGTCAGCAGTAAAGAGCACTTGCACCCATATAGCAGCTCATGCTGTTGGTAACTGCTGTTCCAGGGGATCTGATGCCCTCTCTGGTCTCTACAGGCACCAGATATACAGACACACATACAGGCTAGGCAGTCATACACATAACAAAGATAAATACATCTTGTAAAAGAAGTCTTTAAAAAACATCAACATGAAAAAGGTAATCCAAATCTTAGTCCAGTTCCCCTTAAAGGCCTCATCCTTCTACAAATCCTGTGTCACTCAACAATGAAATTCTGGCTAGCAAGAAGGAAATCCTAGTTTAAAAAAAAAAAAAAGTGACATTGGTTGTAAACACTATGCTCCAGGGTCAGCTGTCTGACAAGACTTCTCTGTATACAGTTCCCCAAGACCACAGACACACACCTAAGTCCTAGGCTGAAAACCATCAGTGAAGAACACATCCCTTTTATATTTTTAAATGTAAAGAATTTGATTTAAAAGAAACTTGCAAGTATATTTTATGGTACTACTATAAAAACTTATTTGTACACACATACAGACAAACCCACAAAATTTGTAACTAGCCGGTTTGTCTGTTACCTCACCTTTAATATCTCCTTATTGTGCACAAAGGCATGAATATGTGTTTAAGAAAAAAACACAGGAAATCCAATACACGTCAAGAATAAAGACCAATCAGATCCTGGGAAGGTAAATCAGACTTAAATCTTCTCCTCAACTGCCCTAGAAATGAGCCATAGTTCTACCTACGAAGCAACTAGATTAACTTAGACACAGTCTCTTATATTTTCATCTGTTATCTGTGTTCTACCTACTTGCAGAAGGAACTACGGCTTCCTTTAAATGAGAGTGTTCAGTATCTCGCACCTGCCAACTGCCTGGTTTGCTCCTCCCTACGTGCTCATAGAGAGATAATGGAAGCTCACTGAGTACGAACTTGCCACTCTGTTGTGATTCTACCATCCAGTGCAGATGGTCCCAAGTCAGTGCATATATAATATGATCCTGGGCTCGGAAATACTATTTTGTCTGAAAATAAGGTACAATAAAGCAGGATTTCTCTAGCTTTGATAACATTTGACCACTCCCATAAAATTATCTTAGAAATAACTTTATTGAAATTATCTCAAGTGTAGTCCATGTTGGCACCTTAGGAAATGGTGACTAAGTGCCACATGAAATCAGCTATGCTACACACTCTGATGTCCTTTAAGGGCATCTTCTTACCCACCTTGATCTCTTTCATGCCATGTTCGACTTCCAGCAGCTGGTGAATTTGGAGAGGGGTAAAAATCTCCTGTAGGACTTGGCTCCATATTTTCATCTATGGATATAGTTTTGGGTCTTTTGCTGTTAAAATATAATAATAATAATGGCATTAACAATATTTCAGGAAAGATGTGTAGCATTCTCCAAAAAAAAAAATCTTGATTAAAAAAACTTCTATAAATCCAAGTTAAAGTGATAGTTTGAAAGAATGGTGAGCATTCAAGACAGCCACAGGAATAGTGAATATTTCCAGTACCATATACTACCAATCATTTATATATACCACCTATCCCTATCCCTACCTAACAAAAAATGTTTGGTACATTTACTTTTTCAGAGAAACTTCAGTCATTGTAAGGGAACTTTCAATATGTCTCTTCTGCTAACATTAAAAGTTTGTAAAGATATACTGGTTCATCTTACGTTTTTGATATTAATACTGTTCACTCCACAGCATTTGCCACAGACAATGCCATGCTTTGCTGTTAATTGGGAGATAAGGCAACGGAACTGGGCAATGAAACAGCTTCAGAAACTCCACATTTTGACCAAGTCATTTACTAGATCCATTAGCAGGTTGCTTGCCCTTTCTAAGCTCAGCTAATCACCTATAAGGTGGAAATAATAAAACCTAGTTTAAAGGGTTTGGTGGGGAAGATGAAGTGAGCTAATAACCGTAAAGCTCTCAGTTAAATGGCTTGCAGTTTGAAGATACTTATTAAATATTAATTGTTAGTGTTGACCTTGTAATTATTAACATGAAGACCGCTGCTAGAACTTTACTAGTTGTAAGTATTCCATGTTCTTTAACTTTTCCTTAAAGAAACTGGGCTACTGGTCCTTTATTCATAGGATCAACCATGAAAAATGATTATTGCCAAATCAAATGGTATGGTTTTAGAAAATATTTTGAACGGAAAAAATATGACTTACTTTATTACAAAGAAAAGTAAGAATCTACAGCAAAGATTAAAACTATTTTATGACATGAATGATACTTTAATACTCTGATTCTGAAATGAATTCAATGCCTTTTACTTACAAAACTCTTACCTGTACCTATGTTCTTATGCAACAACCACAAAATACTACCAGAGTTAACTTTATTCACTGTTACAAATGTAATGTCACCAAAGTTTGAAACTGTAGATTACCTCAAAAACTGCATGCAAACCACCCCCCATTTTAAACAAATAGGCAGACAAATCTGGAGAAATTCAGTGGCTTTTCCCAGGACAAGTGAACAGAAGGAGCCACACCAGGAGGAAGATCTTCCATCCAAGTGTAGCTCCCTGCCTAAAGCCTTGAAGCCTGTGCACATTTCAGTGTATTTGGAGATACACTCTGGTTAATTGTTGGCTGATGATTCCTGGAGTAGTGACATGACTGAGTAGGACAATTTCTCCCCATGCTAAAGCTGAGCAAAAATGATATTATTTCTGTAGTCTACAAAAGTATCCACATTTAGTGCTTCTGCATATTTTTAAAATTCTCCCTTTAATATAATTCTCTTCCACTATGAGTCAGCAGCAGTATGCAAAAAAAAAAAATGGAGAAAAAATATTTCCACAGGGAGCAACAGAGAAATGTCTTTAAGCTCTGCTTATTTTGAAGGACAAAGGTTGGCCATGACGAAAGACCTGTGCTGACAACATACGGATCCAATGGAGGAAATTTAAAAATCCTAATTCACAGTTTAAATTTAGAAAAACTAAAGTACTTTTAAGTCCTCAACATATCAGAGATAATTTCAGTGATAATAAACCAAACTATCTTGATATACAATCTAATTACATGAAAATACAGTTGGGCCATAAATGTTATAAAATAGGCTTTAGTTTATAAACATAAATAAATAAAACACAACTATTCAAAGACAATTAGCTGTTGTTACTGAAAAGAACCTAGAAAAATATTTTTCCCAGATTGTGTTGTCTTTTATTTTTAAAAATTAACATAATGCATTTTTTGGAATTTGTATACATTCCTATGCTAGTCTGTGAATACATTGAATGCTCTAGAAATGAGATAGGTCTTCATGTGTGAAAAGCACAACTCAAAAAAGGGGAAAAAAACACATCTATAACACTTATCTTGCATGGACATTACAAGGATAGAGAGAAAGCAAGCCTGTGAGCAGAGAACTGAAAGTCAGGGAAATTCATTCTCCATCTTCTCCAGCACAGTGTGGCTAAGCCAGTCTCAGAGCAGCTGAGGCTTTTGTTGATACCAGGAAAGTGAACTGATTTCCTCAGAAAAACTCAAGTAATTGAATACTGCAGTCTGGAATCAAGCTTTGATTTTAAGACTGGGGGGTGACATTTTTTCATATTTCATTATCTCAAGTGCAGATGTGGAATTACAGTGAAGGTCACCAGGGTGCACTAACTACCAAAGAGGGTCACTGCAGCAATGCTACCTGCATGGATTTTAAGGTTTTTTTAAAGGTTTATTTATTTACATGTGTGTATGCAAGTTTTGCCTATATGTGTACCATGTGTATGCCTAGTGTCTATTTCCTGGAACTGGAGTTTCCATATGGTTGGGAGCCATCATATGGGTGCTGGGAATGGAACCCAGGTCCTCTGTGAGAGCAACAAGTGCTCTTAAGTATTGAGTCATCATTCTAACTTCCAGTATCACTTTATTTATTATTATTATTATTATTATTATTATTATTATTATTATTATTTGACAGGGTTTCTCTGTGGCTTTGGAGGCTGTCCTGGAACTAGCTCTTGTAGACCAGGCTGGTCTGGAACTCACAGAGATCTGCCTGCCTCTGCCTCCAAAGTTCCATCACTTTTAAAGTTGCCAAAATATTAACTTGCAGAATATTTCATGCCACAAGACAAGATCTCATTAATATAGTTTCATAGTCCATTCCCTTGTGCCCCCCAAAAGACTTTAAATGGGCTTTGAACAGCAATTACATTCAATACAAGACTATCAAAACAAGACTATCAAAACAATTGATTCAGGCAAAAATTCCAAGTCTGTGAATTATCAGTGAAATACGCACTTCCCGTCTGTCTGCATAAAGGGTGAAAACATGGGCAGCACCACTGTCCTTACCTGCTTGGTGGAGAAGACAGCGACCTCTGCAGGTTCACACCAGAATTCATGTCATGATAGTATGGCTGGCTGGGGATTTCTCCAATTGGGAAGTTGACTCCAGTTCCCTGGGTTATGGGTGCTGAGGAATAAAAATTTTTTAAAGAAATGTTATAAGTGCTATTCATGGTTATCTCCATTCAGATATAAAACCACTAATTTTTTCTTGGCTCTTGGAAAGAGCTGTCTTTACCTGCACATGTGATACTCTTTTATGCTATAAGTAAGACCCCAACTCCTCAAGTCAAGTTTGGGAATTCCAGACACTAGTTTCTAGGCTACCACTTCCTCTCCTCACACTATCCAATATATATATGGTTGACAGTTAACAAGGTCTGGTGTAATACACCTGTAATTCCAGCACTAGGGAGACGGAGGCAGGAGAATAGAGAAGTCAAGGCAAGACTGGGCTATGTAGCAAGTATGAGGCCAGTATGATGTACATAATGATACTATGTCTCAAAATAAACAAACATAAAACCACAATGTGTATAATTTGACTTAAGTAAATCTACAATTCGGCAGGAATGAATAAAGCTTATGAATATGAAATAAAACCCAAAGTGCTTTGCAAATCTACATTTAGAAAGGCTATAAGTGAATGTTCATTGAACCTCCTAGCCATATATGGAGTCTAAAGATAAAAAGACTTTCAGTCCAAACCCTCTGCCACTTATAGCAGATGTGTCTCAGTCTCCAAACAATAAGATGGAAACCTAGCAATAAGGTGATGTGGGAATAAAAGGAATAGGAGTAGTGAAAGCCCAGCATCATGCCTACTAAACAATGTGTTAATCAGATGTGAGCTCCCTCCCTTTGTTTACTATCTTCCTCTGGTGAAATGGAGTAGTTGGTAAAACAGAAGAGTTTTTTTTTTTTTTTTTAATGTGATAAAAGCAGACAAAAACAAATGAACCCAATTGATGGAAGTTTATTCTTTTAAAAGCTATTGGCTGGGGACTGAGAAGATAGTTCAGTGGATAAAGTCCATGCCATGCAAGCAAGAATATCTGAGTTTGGATGCTCAGCATCCATATAAACTGAAGTGTGGCAGCATGCACCCATGCTGGAGCATGGAAAGGAGACCTCAGGGGCTCCCTGACCAGCCAAGTCCAATGACAGATACTACCTCAAAACATAAGGTGAAGAATGACAGAAGATTCCATGTTGGCCTATGGCCTCTTTGTCAGTGTATTCGCACACATGTACACGCGCGCGCGCGCGCGCGCACGCACACACACACACACACACACACACACACACACACACACACACAAGAAAAAAAGAAGGAAGGAAGGAAAGAAGGAAGGAAGAAAGGAAGGAAGGAAGGAAGGAAGGAAGGAAGGAAGGAAGGAAGGAAGGAAGGAAGGAAGGGACAATAGAATGAAGGAAGGAAGAAAGGCTATGCCTGTGCCTATTACAAGCAGGCATTTGCACTGAATACAAAACATTCTCAGATACATCTGCCTTCAATAAACATACAGTGCAGTATGTAGAGCATAAGAAACACTTGTACAAACATAAAAATACCCTAGCAATGTAGATAGCAGTAAAACTGCCCCAGTGAGTAGCATAACAAGTACATTCTGTAGGTTTTGCAGAGAGAAAGAATAGTAGTGACTTGAATGGTCAAAAACAAAAACAAAACCAATTAAAAAAAGCCGTATCTAGCAGTGGACTTTGGAAAAGGAGCAAGATACTAAAGGAAGACTTTTTTCCCAACTGGTGGGACTGTAGGAGTAAAGTCAAGTGTAAAAACAACACACAAAGTGAAGAACTAGGCAGCCAGTGTCAAGGGGCAGTGTGTGAGGCCAGCTGAACCCTCAAACCTTCAGTAGTTCTATGGAAAGTGTACTGGGTAGGGACCTGCTGACAGCTTTCTCAAGACCTTGAAATCCACTCGAACACACAATTTGCTTTGCCACAACCTCTCCTAACTGCCCTCAGCTGAATGCAGGACTCCAAATGATTACTAATTTTCCAGAGTTTTCGCTCATCCAGAGCTTTTAATACCATTAAAGTGTGTGTTTATCAATTTGATTGGATTTTAATATCTGTCAGGCCAAGATTATCTTCAAATGTTCTTAGGAAAGTACGGTTAAAAGGCATGTGTTTTGCTGCAGAGAACCAAGCAAAGACTACATTGAGAAGATCTTTCCCTCTATTAAATCACAGCAGGTCTACATACACAGGAAGAGTCTCAGCTCTAAACTGCCGGAGCCCCTGCCTTCTGCTAAGCGGTTAATTGTTACCTTTAAATTATCAGATATACTTAAACCTTCTTTATACAGGAAATATTCTTATGCTAAATGTAAAGGCTATTTGAATTATTTAGACTGGTATAGTACTGATGTTCATTGTGGCCTGAAGTATGCCAGAGGTACACAAATGTAGAATTTCTTCCCTCACAGTAGCCACATGCCTTAAAATTTATTTGTAGAACCTTGGCCTATGTGACATGGGAAGCAGGGAATGTGTTAGAAGTAGGTAGTTGATTGTCTCAGGGAATGTGAACAATCTGCCTGCCTCCTACAACAGAGAGGTATCCAGTTCAGACTGGAGTAACTCCCTCCTGTGGAGCCCAGGTATATGAGCTACGTCACTAGTCTTCTGGTCACACTCTTACCTAATCCAGTAATCTGTCAGAAGAGACAAGTTACCTGAAGTCTCTAGTGTTTGTGTGTATCACTTGCCACTAAACATACTCTTTGTTATGACTACTTCAGAAATCTGAGTTATTTGACAATGCATGGATTTTTTTTTTAAAAAATTGACTAGAATTTTACAGGTTGTATCTTTTGGAAACATTTTTTAAAGGTATTAAGATTGTAAAATACATAGGCAAGTTTCTTTCTATTGGATATAGATAGCTTAATCACTACTATTTGTATGCCATAAGCATGCTGGGTATAGTATGCAGTAAAATGGTAATGAAAAAAAAAAAAAAAAACCCGTCAGAGTCAGGGATTTTGATTCATGTCTTTGATTCCAGCACTCCACTAAGGAGGCAAATGCAGGTGTCTCTCTATAATTTCAAAGACAGCCTGGTCTACAGAGTGAGTCCACGTTAGTCAGGGATTCATGGTGGGGCCCAGTCTAAACACTGAAAAACTTAGTCTGCATTCTGAGTAAATGGAAGGTTATTGAAAATAAAGTAAATTAATAATAAACATGAACAAAAACTTCCAACAGCACACAACTTCCTGAGCAACACTGGAGCATTTGAGAAGAGCAAGGCTGCCAGATCTCCCTGCTACTAAGCCTCCAGAAAAACCCACAGCAGATGCGAACATGTCTCTTAGCACCTCTTCCAGACAGAGCTCCAAGAAAGCCAAAGTCTGCAAAAGGACATTGGCAGTGCTAATGCCCTACTAGGAGCCATGCACCGAAGAACCTTGGCTTCCACAGGTTCTAAGAGGCAAGAAGCTGTCCTTGACCAACTTTTACATTGGAGAAAATATCATTCAACAAAGTTATCACTATCCTTAAACTGAATGGCTTCATTAGCTAAAGTCAACATGTACATTAGTAGGTCACATGACAGTAAATGCTAGAGGATGGAACCAGGGGCAGGTCATGAATCAAGAAGCCAGCGCCTGTAACACTCAGCATAAGGTTTGTGTAGAAGCTTGACTTAACAAACCCCAATTTCATAAACAATGAAGTTCAACTGTGTAAACAAGATTGTAGTATGAATATATTAAAACGCTTAGGAGAATAGGACTTGCAAGCATCTCGGAGACATCTATTTACATATGGAGGAGAAAGTAAATGTTTGCTGAATAAATTAACTAAGGAATGAATATGGATAATTAATGTACTAATTACAAATCAGTAATGTTTGTTATGACACATAACTTAAAAACCTCTAAGAAATGACAGTATAAATTAAGAATAAATGAATGAAACATGTTAAAATTTACCTTGTTTCTGAAATGTTATGAGAAGGTACTTTTAATTTACATTTTATGTTTGAAATTTCAATTTTTCAAGATATCTTTCTGGGCTCTTGAAGGTTCCAAAGTGGCTGCCACTTGACAGTACTCAACATAGTGTTAACTATAATGGGGTATTTGTGAATCATTTCTGAAGGATGGCACTACTGGCCTTCTCAGAAGAAGGTACAAAATCCATTGTGGAGCTTTCAAAATGGTCTAGGTGGAAAAAATAGTTTCCTATACTCTGTGGCTTCACAATTCAGCCTCTCTGCTGAAGAACAACTTCAAATACCACCTTCCTGGGAAGAGGGGGTCTGGAAAAGCACATGTGGCCTTGGCTAATGGTCTATTCCATAGGAGCCTCTTGCAAAGTACATACATATTCCAGAGCTATTGGGATATACATATTTAACAGCCATCCCTGATTCTGCTTCTGAGTAGATGAGCCCACAACACCTTTTTCTCCTCTGAATTCTGGCAGAAGAGACAAGGTACAAAAGGTTTTGAGTGTTCATGTATCAATCTCTGATAAATGGGCTTTTTGTTTTGTTTTTGTCCTGGAAAGTTCAGAAATCTGAGTTACTGGGAACTATGGTTCAAAAGACAGTCATCTGGGAGCTTGGAGACAGTTCCTGAACAGGTTTCTACAGCTACTTGGTTAGTCTTACCCTGTTAGCTCACTATCTCTGCTCTTTACAGTTGGCTGTGGCCCTCATTCATAAGCTCTGGAGTTGACACACATGAAAAAGCAGGTTCTGTTGTTTTTGTTTGAGTTTTGCTTGTTTTGAGACAAGGCCTTACCATGCACCCTTGGCTGGCCTGGAATTAACTAAGTAGCCCAGATGGCCTCAAACTTGTTGCAATCATCCTGCCTCTGACTCTGGAGTGCTGAGACTGCAGATGTGTGCATAAGAGGACTGGTGATAAACACAAAAAAAGCACTGAAGTATCACCTGAATATCTTCAGTGACATCAGTTCTAGACCACAGCACTTTCTATCAACACATGAAGTAAAAACACAGCCCTCAAAGTGACTTGTGCCATCTAAATCAGAGATGGAGTTGGGAAGGAGAAGCCACCTCCTTTCACATCTTCAGTGCACTAATACGTGGCACCTTAGATGTATTTGCTCATACTAGCAACAAAACAAGAGCTGGTTAATCAATGAAGCTTCGTCTTGACTGAAGTGGCCAGCCAGGTGAGTTTACCCCAGAAAAACCCAAGCCAGCTAGCCAAGAATGGCATCTCAGGTGAGGTAGCAGATGTAGACAATCGGACATTGTTTGGGATAACAATGCATTCTATCTATATCCAAGTACAATCTGCAAAGTTAATTTCTGCATTCCTTCACACAGTGCATGTGAGAGTGTGTATCCTGTATATCGCCAACCCCCCACCAAAATGTTATAACTGAAAAAGCACTTATCTACAGGAAACTTATGTGGGTTATCATAACAACACAGAGTACATTTAATTAATCACACTTCCTTTGATATAAATGCCCATCTATGGTCACAGAGAGAGCTGAACTGAATGGATACTAATTTTATGACCAATAAGAACAGCCTAGACATTAATGTTATACAACAGAAAGCCTTGATGAGTTGAATGAAAATATTTTACAAAAGTAAATAATATATTCACTTATTTTATTAGGAAATTTAAGGTTTATTAATTATTGAATGTTAAATTCAAATACTTCTGTGTAGTCACTTTTCACATTGTATCTAAGATTCAAAATATACAAGATTTTAATCATTCTCTGTATTTATGAAATAAGAAAACAATTTACTTACTTCTGGATACCCTCACAAGCTCTGATACATTGAAGACTCCGGATTTTACAAAACTGTCCTCAAGGTATCCTGAAAACAAACACCAAAGGGAAAATATCAGCACAAGTGGGGAGTAAAAGTGCCAGTTACATTCTAGAATTTGTTCATTTTGAGACGAGAACAAAAGCCAAGGACGCTTATTCAAAAGACAGCATACAGGGGCTGAATATAGACTGTCTGTTTTCAAAGGGAAGAAGCAAAAATGTCATAAATAACCCATGGAATTTCCTATTAACTTTCTAAGTTTGTAATTGGTAGGATCGGATTTGCCATGGCAGTTATATGGAGAAGGAAGGTTGGGACACACTTTAAGGCATCTCACTCTGCAACACCTGGAAGGCCACAGTCTACCATCTAAAAAAAGGACGGGCGGGAGATAGAAAGAAAAAGGAAAACCACAACCACAATTAGCACCTTATTGGAAATGCTTCAAAGATCTCTCAAAACCACTGCTCTTTCACAAATCCTTCCCTGACCAAAGAAAAGTGAGCTGTTGCTACCAGAATTGCCAGCCTTGTTCCAGGGTCACTCAGCAGAAAATCAAAACCTGGGACATAGTGAAACCCCCTATGCACCAAACTCAATCTATAAACCTTCTGTTTTCTTTGCCCACTTTTAATGTTTTCCTTATTCTTCCTACTACTGGATACCCTTCCCCACCTTTTTGTTTTCAAGAACTAGATGTTTATTCAATAAATGACAGTGAATCCAGGACTTCAGAGTCACATATAAACACAGAGTCCACAGTGGTCACAGTCCATAGTTCAGGATCTGGAGGAAACCCTAGCTCATTGCACAGTGTCCAGAAGTTTTAAAATTATTTCTAGCAAGAGTGTAGTCACACAAAGCATGAAAGTCTGAAATGCTCACAAAGGAAATACTTCCAGAGCAACACCCAGAGTCTCAGAACCCATGACTAGATTGGATTTCACACGAAGCTTTATCGCTGGCCAAGGGTCAGATTCAGTACAGGGAGCTGACACATGGGTGGTGAGCCACACAGAACCATCAAGTCAAAGATCTGGGAGGCAAGTCCTAGCCACCTTTTGCCAGTTAAGGGATGTTGGCCATGTAAGGGTGCACCTTACTTTGGTCCTTGTCTACATATGAGAGAGAGAAAAGTCAACTGTCTCAGAGTTATTATCAATACAATGTAAGGTAAAACACTCAACTCATGGTAGAAGCAAACAGGGTGGGGTGAGACCCTGTCCCCAAACAGTGGTTACCACTACTTAGATGTGAGCACTATATTCACATCCAGCAGAGCCAATACCTGAACACTGAACTGTGTACAAACAGCCTCAAATCATGTAAGCTGTAAATTTTTACTTAGAAAATTCAGCCACCCAGAATGCCTAAGAGGGAATGGCTGCAGAAGCATGGGGATGGGGGGTGCGGTGTGGGGGGTGGGGGGGTGAGGACGCACACATGTGGGAGCATAGCTTTACATTCAACCTGTTCACCCTTTAGAAAGCACAGAAAGGAAGCATGTCTCATTTGATGATAAAGGCTAAGTCTCAAATTTAGTCACTACTCTGGAAAAAGAATCTATTTCTATGAGAATAACAAAGTGTCCCTAGCTGATGCACTTCTATTTTAGGAAACTGCTTGAGCAATGAGTTCTTCACTAGGTTGAATTTGTTTCAGAGATTACTGAGAAATGTCTGTGCAACCAGTACTCTATAAGGTGTTAAAAGTCATAAATGCAAAAACGGAAAATTGATTCCATTTGCCTAGATGGGAACAGAGATGCTTTAATGTTCTAGGCCCCTGTAGGTTTTGCTATTTTGTTGGCTTTAAAGACTAGCTTATTAAAATTTACTTTATAGACAGTAACATATTTAATATGTCAAGCAGACACTCATCAGTTATTTAGCATCTATGAAGCCCATACACTGTATTATTTTGCAGCTCCTGCCTGGAGGGCGCCTCTCTGTACGTGCTGCCTTCAACCCTCAATGTTCTAATGAATGATGACATGTTCTGAAAAACCGTCCCCCCACCCCACCCTATTTCCTTTGACTCTCTCTGGCCATACATAACCTCTATCCTCTGTGCTCACATCACACCTACTTAGTCCTAATTTTACACTTTACACCATTCAGATTTTCCAAGATATTTATTTTCAAGTATTAAATTCTTTGTTGGATTATCGGTTCCTTTATTTAGGGGAGTGACTAGGTTTTGCTTTTCACTGTATCTCCCTCAGCAACTGACTCATTGCCTATATATAGAGCAACTACTAAATGAACATAGTACAGCATTTTAAAATTCAGCTTTTAAAAACCAAGGTCATAAATTAACAGCTTAGTAATCTTATAACGAGATAGCTATAGCTGGCATAAAATCCACAGGTAACTGCACTGGCTCCATCACTCCCTTGAACTGCAGCACATGGGTCCCAAAATAACTATGAATGTGGCCCAATTCATTTGTAGATGACATGTTACAATGTCAAAAGTTTGGACTCATAATATAATAGGAAAAGTAACAATTAGGATCAAATTATAGTCTTGGTGCTGTTGTATTTTAATGTGTAACTTTGGGTATATAGTACAAATTAATGACCAAAGAATTCAAGTAGGAACATACTAATGCTTGCAAAATAAATTTATGAAAGAGGGCCACTGAAATGGCTCAGTAGATAAAGTCATATGTCCCCAAGCCTGACAACCTGAGTCTTAACCCTAGAACCCACAGAGTGGAATGAGAGAACTCTCCCAAGTTGTCCTCTAACCTTGATAAGGGTGTGTGTGTGTGTGTGTGTGTGTGTGTGTGTGTGTGTGTGTATGCACTTGTGTGTATGTATGCACACACCAATATTTAAAATCAATGAATAAGAGAATAAGTGTTTTACAGTAAATTTACATGAATTATATCACATGCAATACACAATATCTCAAAATATAGGTACCATCTTAAGTTGACTTCATCATAACCATGAGTAGTTAAAGCTCTACATGCTTCTTTGTGACAGGGATTGAGACAGGTGGTATGGGGACACTCTGAGCCTAATCACAAGGGAGGGATGAACCACCTCAAGACTAATCTTATGCAGGAAGATAGGCAAACACAAAACAATGATGATTCCACAGTGATAAGAAACTGAAATCTATAAGGAAAAATGAGAGATTTGTTTTTACCTAAACTATAAAAAAGAATGAAAATAAATCAGAACCCAATTCTTAAAATGTAACCCCACAAGATCCACTGGACTCTATTCCTGTGTAGCTCATAGAGAGATCCAAGTGAAGGGAACATTGCCAAACAGCAGTAGTAATGCCTACTGACAATAAGCTGATGGTGGAAAGCAGGTGATGGGTAGCTGGGTTTTGTAGTAGAACTTTCTGTTTTGTGCATACAGCACAACCTGTGTAATGAACAAGTCACCTAAGACAGACATAGAAAAGAATAGATGACATAGCTCTTTGACAACTAATAGTGCTTGCTCAAGTAGACAGAAGACAAATACTTGGGCAAATAATTGGGAAGGATCTTTCTCACAGTGGATCCAGAACCCTGCAGAAATTAGAGCCAGAGATTCAGCAACATACCTTGGTACTACTGAGGCCAGAAAATACATTGTAGCCTCCCTGCCATGGAGACTTAAAGAAGCACAGTTTCACATGTTACACAGTCCACTGTAAATCTCTACAGCTAATGAAAAGGCCAGATATCTTCAAGTAATTTGGAGAGATTCAGAGTAAACTCACTTCATGTACCAAAGGAAATGTGCCCGTTTTTGAGGCATAGCAGCTGCTTAATGGTTATAGAGCAATATTACACAACAGCGCAAGCCAGGAGAAAAGAACAACTCCAAATTTGTGGAATGCTGTATTTACATACATCTATGCTCTTTAAGAAAAAAAATTGAGTGGGAAATAAAGAGCTTCACAAACAGAAAAGTCTCAAAGGCAATATCAAATTATATTATTTTACTTCTTTTTTATTTTTCTCAAACAAAACAACAGTAAATCACTACTCAGAAGTTAATATAGTGTTTAACCTCCTTTACAAACAATAACAGAAGGGACACAATGGCATATCTGTTAATATCTCAAATTATAATCAGCACCATTTAAATGTTAAGCAACATTTACATAGAAAATCTAAGGGAAGAATGATAACACTCATTTTTATGGTCTACTGTGTTCTATTCTCGAAATTAAAAAAAAAGCCACAGGGAAAGCAGTTATTAAATTCATGAGAGCTAGCTTCAAGCATTTGAAGGACTGTTAATGTAGATGGTAGATTAGACTTATTCTGAATAATTCCAGGAGCTGTTTCTTGGCTCCATAAACAAACAGATCAGCCATCCAATGAGAGAAGTCCTAAAAAGCAACATGAGTCTGCAGTGTTAATATTAACCAGCAGATGCCCAAGGACTATGCTAAAAAACCTTCGAAACCACAACATGGCCAGAGTTGTGACTTAGCATTGCCACCATTTCAGGGATGAGGAACCTCTCTGTCCAGAGGCGGAAAGCTTCCTGTTGGGTCTGAACTCTATCACTGGATGTGAGAATTCTCACTTTGGGTTAAAAATAAAAAGAAACAAATAAAAACCTGCCAAAAGGCCCTCTGAAGCCCCTCAGATGCCACCTTCTTCTGTGTTGATTCCCCTATATTGCTTTTCTTGTGCTCTTGTTTCAAAGAAGGAATGATGGCACAAGACACCTACCAGGTACCACCTAGCCTTTGATTCTAATAGTTTGCTTCTGTCAACAGAATGAGATGACTTACCTCTCCACTATGGGTGCCAAGGGGAGATGAGGAAATTAGCCCACACCAGCTCTTAGCCAATCTCACAACAGACATCACAGACACACTAAGCCATTGCTACTTTTCTAGTAGGAGTGTTATGTACACCGCTCCACTTTCAGCCTCCTGGAGTTGATCAGATCCACGGTTGAAGCCAAAATGGGTAATATGTCTCTGCATGGAGACTAGGTCTCAATCGTAGTCATGAAAGATTCTAACATCAAAAAGCAGTTTTGTCTTTCAATACAAAATTTAAGTCCTTGATAGCAAGACTTAAGTGACCAAATAGTGTTAGGAAATGTCCAGTATTTCCAGACTCTGACAGTGCTGGATATATTTTTTATATATTTTTAGTATTTCCTTCCAGTTCTTAAAACTTTTTTCCTGCGTATCTAAAACATATACTTATATGGTTTTATAAAATTAAAACAAATTTGATTTAACCAAATCCATATGCTGATGTTTTCTTTTCAATGTCCTGTCTTCCCCTGTTTCAGAGGCATGGTTTCCATGACGACACTATATACTTGATATGACCATTTATTTGACCATTCTCTTGATTGTTTGGCATTTTAGGTTATTTCCCATTTTTAACAAATACTATAAACAGCACCACCATTAAGATCCTCATACACAGATCTTTGTCAGCAATTCTCATGATTTCCTTCGACTGGAGTTCTTGGAAGCGGGATTACTAGGTCAAAGAACAAGCTCTCTCTCAAAGCCCCTGGTCAAAACTGTCCGGATGCCTTCTGTGAAGGTTTCTGCCCAGTTAGATTCCCCAGGGAAAGCTGCAAGCTTGCCTCTCACCAGCCTGTGAGGTACACTAGAAACAGCTTGTCTTTAACTGTGGCAAGCTGATCTGGGCAAGACATCACAGCAGCAGGAATACTGTAATTTTCATTTACTTCATTAAGATAAAATTGAACTATTTTCCAGATTCATATTATTTCCTTGTCAAAAAAAATTTTCAAAAATAGAGCTTTTGGGGACAAAGGAACATAACACTGACAAAAACAAATACTAAAAGTATATAAAAGGATGGTGTGCTGGCAGGAAAATTTAATACTGACCATTACCTCTAGGTGGTTACATTTAAAGGCAGTTTATGAATTTTTTCTCATAAAAAAAATACTAATCTTAATTTTCCCCATTTCTCCCTTACACCTTTCACTCATGCTTTTTGTTTGTTTGTTTGTTTGTTTTTGTTTTTTGAGACAGGGTTTCTCTGTGGCTTTGAAGGCTGTCCTGGAACTAGCTCTTGTAGACCAGGCTGGTCTCGAACTCACAGAGATCCGCCTGCCTCTGCCTCCCAAGTGCTGGGATTAAAGGCATGCGCCACCAACGCCCGGCCTCGCTGGTGCTTTTCTGTACTGGAATCATGATCCATGCTCATCACAGTAGACAGTTCTTCCACTGACTGATAAACCATCTCCCTCTGCGTTCTCTGTGTATGCTTGGGAAAGTACTGTAGCAACTTTGTTCCTGTGAGACTATCATATCAGAGTGATGAGGATGCATCACAAAATGGATCTGAAGAGAAAACAAAAGCATGGCTTCAAAAAAGTTCTTTAAAGTTTAGAGGAAACTCACTGATATCACCTAGGCTGTGTCTGTTTCTCAGACAATACTGTATGGCTCATGACTACTGACTTGCTTTCTACTTCTGAGATGAGATTCTTATTCAAAATTACATATGATATAGTCCTCTATCTTTGTCTTCGCAACTGAGTTGAATTTCCCATGGCTAATGCTGGAAACAGTGATTTTTAAATGGAACTATCAATCATTACAAAGATGCTTCATTGTATTTAAATAGCCTAACATTCTGGTATTAATTTTTTTGTGTGGTACTAGAGAATCAAACCCAGGGCTGGGCGCATCCCATTAAAGTGTTATACCACTGAGCCATGTCTCTACCCTGCTAATATTAATTTAAAACTAAGTTTATCCTTTATTATCAATTCTGAGTAGTGATTGAATTAGGGAATCAGAATTAGATATACACTTTTAATTCACTCCATGAAAATCTTCACTTTTTGAAACAGGTATTTTATAGTTATTAACATATGTAGTGATATGGTGTTTGTAAAAAATAAACAGTGTCTGAAGATCAGAGGGTGGAGCATGCCACTAGCTAGTAGATAGACAGAAAGTGAGAAGGCTGGGCAGAGACAGGAAGTGAAATGATTGGGTGGAGAAAAGATTATAAGCGGGAAGAAACAGGAACTCACTCTCTTTTCAGCTAGGAAGTGGGCAAGGTAAGTTGTGGCTGGGGCTTGCTCCTTCATCTCTCTGATCTTTCAGCTTTTACCCCTATATCTGACTCCAGGTTTTTATTACTAAGACCTATTAAAACTTGCATTGCAAATATCTTACTTGATTTGTATGGTATGACACTGTACATGCACCTTTACTCTTGTCTATGGATGTGGAAGATAGGTCTCCCTCTAACATGCTAGAACTTCATTCAGCAGTAGTACTTGGGTTACTTACGTGAAATGATAAAGCAGGTTCTCTATCCTCCACATTGCTCCTCTCTGAACACAGAGGAAACCCACAGGATGGCCCTGTGTGCAAAAAGCACTTCCCAGGCAAGCCTGACAGCCTGAACCTGATCCCAGAACCCACAAGGAAGGAAAGGACCATCTCCCAAAAGTTGTCCTCTGACCTCCATGTGTTCACTATGGAACACAGGTACACACACACACACACACACACACACACACACACACACACACACACACACACACACACACAGTAACATATATTTAAATTATAAAATGAACAGAAAACAGAAGAGGAATAAGTTTGAGGTATTAAAAATAAATAAATGGGATATGAATACTTGTAATAAGTATAAAGCAGAACAGAACGCACGAAATATATTATGTACAATACATGTAAGTATTTCATAAAAACATATTTTGTACAATACAAGTAAGTATTTCACAAACTCCACATGAACATAAAGCAACTACTAAAATACAGAAACTGGCTAAAAGCATAATCACCAGAGGCATCAGAAACCATGAGAATTTTAGTACCACTCTTCCAGAAATTAGCATATCTATTAATCAGACTATACCATGAAAATATATGCAAATTGTTCTGTATTGCTATACCAATGGAACTTCAAAACAAGTTGATCATGTCCACAACTACAGAGGTAACTTTAGCAAATCCTTAAAAGTAGAGGCTTCTTTAGGTCATATTGTTTCATCTTTGAGAAATAAAATTGATAATAAATAAAGAAATGAGTAATTGTTCTAAAATTCCTTGGAATTAAGAAAATAAACAATGGATGATTACAGAAAAAACCAAAAGAGAAATTGCAAACTATGTAGGTAGCAACAAAGAGAAAAAGAGAACAGACCCAATTCTTTACCATCAAGAGTAACGAATCAGTCTAAGGAAGAGGAGGGGGAAACTATAATGGAATTAAATAGCATTTCTGCATGTTTTTATTGAACAAGTATGAAGACAATTCCCCTCTTGCCCCAGAGCCACCGTTCAGCATGAGCTCAGATGCATAGGAGTATTCATATTTTGATGGCATTGATGACTAGGCTGCTAGGAATAAAGGGACGATAATTTTAAAATAATGAAACTAAAGATAAAAGCTGAAATGTGCAGGTAAGAGAGAGGGGAAGTGAGATGGCTCGGTGGTGAAGAGGATTTGCTTGCTCTATCCAGTTCTATTCCCAGTACCTACATAGGGCCTCATAGCTGACTGTGACTCCAGTTCCAGGGAATCCAATGCCTTCCTCAGGCACCAGACATGCATGTGCTATACATACATGCATGCAGGCAAAAATACCCATAAATGTAAGATAAAAAATTTTAAAGAAAATAGGAATATTAAGATGATAAATAAATTCCTTATAAAGAACAGAGGACCCTTTTTGCAAGCCTGGCTAAGAAAAAGCAAGAAAACACATCAGATCAGCAAGGATACATAACCAGAGAAACCAAATGCAGTGGTCGGAGAGGATCGCACATAAAACTGACCACAGCTTTGAAAACTCAAATGAGCAATTACTTGGTAAAATAAAAGTAACCAAAATTGCAAAGAACTGGAAACCCTGAAATAGACCAATTATCCTGGTGCAGAGTTTCCCAAAATTTTCTCAACACTGAAACCACCTGGGGATCTGAAAACCAATGAATGTTTGGATCCTGACCTCAATTATTCTGACTTAATTCCTTTGGGGTGAAACCTGGACAGGAGAGAGTGTTACATTCCCCACAAGCAATTCAAATGTGTAGCAGTTTGGGAAGCACTGTGTTAGCAGTGAACCAAACAGCAGAGAGCAAAGCTCTGGTGCATATTGGAGTCTACACAACTGCAGGATGGCAGGCTGAACCCTGGAATTAGAATCTGTGGGTGATTAGAGTGAACTTCAGAATATGGCCACTCCAGAACAGAACAGATAGGTGACTGAACAGCCACCTTAAATAACAACAGGTCCAGATGGGTGCACAGCTGGGCAGAGTTTTGGTCTCATTTACACTACCCCAGACCTTAGGAAATGAAGACAAATGTCCTGAAGATTAATATCTCATGATTCTTTTCTGAGACCAGCAGACTTAAGTTCTTAGATGCTTCACTTCCTTCATGAATCCCGAGCAAATAACCAATAAAAAAAGCTCCAGCACACACAAGTGCAACCCCATGAACTCTATGTAAAAAATCCTTCACTGGATATAGTGGTGCTATCCAAAGGACAAGTACAGCACTGCCATTAAGGCCCATGACTGAGTACAGTCCATTATCAGAAAACTGAAATCCTTGTGGTAAGGCATAAACACTCACAGGACCACATCAAGATCCTGACCGTTCACTTCACAGCAAAGAGCTGCTTTACCGAATCTCAAATCTAAGCAAAAACTATGATCAAAGCTAACAATAAAGACTAGCAAAATCCACCAGCAAATTACTCTAAAAAGAGACAGCAAGTCTGCCATTCCTTGTTTCTGAACCTCCCCGTAGCCTCCTCCTATTTTAGTTCTTAAAAATGCTATCTGGAAATAAGCCAACTGCAAAAAGACAAAGACTATATGACTTCAGATATATGAGTTATAGAGAGCAGTTAGGCTGATAAACAAAGCAGAGCAGTTGTTGGGGGCCAGAGAGGGACCAGTGGGGAGCTGTTTAATGGACTGAGTTTAGATTTGCAAAATGACAAAGTTCTTGAGAATGCTTACATGGTAATATGAAAACATTTATCACTACTAAATTGTATACTTGAAAATTATTAAGATGGCACATTATATATTCTGTATATTTTTGCCATAACTTTAAATATATAACTTGGAATATAGTACATGACCATAATATGACTACGTTCAGAAATAATCTTCACTTTGGCATTTATGTTTGTAACATTGTTTACAATAATTACCGAATACAACTGTACTTACAATCAACCCCACAGCTAATCTTTATACTTGAATATATAGGAACTCAAAATTTTTGAGTTGTCCCTACTGCTTTCTTGATTTTTTTTTTGAGTTATTGTGAGTTAAAATGGGTCTCCAGGGGGAAAAATATCAAAAAAATAAGAGGTAATATTTTTGAGGCCACAAATAAAAGTGAATTCCTATCTGTTTCCTTTGAATGCAAAAGTTCGATGGAAAAGTTTTCTTCTCATAATTTTAAATATCCCCTAACTATCTTCTAGTATTTCATGTTGAAAAACAGAAATATGCAGATAACTTATTTATCTATGATGATCAAAAGATTTTCTGCTTCAGCTTTGAAATATCAATATTTCCAATATCAATATCAATATCAAAAAATTTCCAACTGGATATAGTTAGCTTTTTGGATCTGTATATTTAGACCATTTTTTAGCTGATAGAAATTTTCTTCATTTATCTTCAATCCTATTTTGCTTCTAAATACTCTGATTTTTCTACAAAGGTGACATAAATTAATATTTATCACCAATTATTTAAACTTTTCCCCCCTCTGCTTTCAAGAGAAAATAGCTTGAGTTTGTTCTCTGTGTCAATGATTATTTCCACAGGCTGGGGTCTTACTTCTCTGTTACAGACTTTAACAATATGAAAACAACTTCTTTTACTATTTTTTCCATCTCGCATGCTTCCATGTTTATTCAAACTGTAGTTTTTGTTTCATTTACCAATCAAGTTCTTCCTTCTGGATAAACTGCTTCTGCTTTTCCCCTAGCATATTCAAAGACACACTTTTCTAATGGTACTAATAAAACCTTTCTTTGTTTTTTTGTTTTTTTGTTTTTCACCATGGACCTATTAGTGTGGTTGTTTTCATTTAACTGTATCCAGAATTTGGGTTTGGACTTGGTGACGTATGTGGCTTTCTGTTGGCTGCGTAAGTGTAATCTGAGCTGAGTATGTAGAATGGCTGTAGAATGGGCAGAATCAATATGGAGTCCTATCTTCTCACTCAGGGGCTGCAAAGGTTCCTCAACTTTATAAAATGGTAACAATAATGACGATGAAGATGCAAGTGCATGTTAATTATACACCAGGCTTTGTGCCAAGCCCTTCAGACTACCTCAGCCCATACAGCAGGTTCCGCCACTTGTTGTAACTGTTGCTGTTGATGTTGTCACTGTTGTTGTAGATGATGATGACTTAAACTTCTTATACTTAAACTTCTTAGTTCCCCAAAAGCACTAAACTCAAAGATTTAAGATGAAGATTAAATAAGAAAATGTGTTAAAGTACCTCGAGTTGGTAAATAATTACTGAGAGAGGCAGTGATGTAATAGGAGCAGTATTCATCAAAGTTGCCAAGAACATCCTCTGACACTGTCAGATAAGGAGCTGGATTCTGCTCTCTCCCTTCTGACCACCCAGCTGGTTGAGCATTTACCAGGTGACTATAGGTAGAAACCTTCAGGATGGAGGACCACTACAAGGGCAGATGGACCTGAGCTTAAGAAGGACCCTGTTTTGTGGGATAATCTAGTTAGACTGGACGGGGACATTTGGGGGACACACCCAGGAAAGGGGCAGTAGTAAACGCATAAAAGAATCAACAATACTCAACAACTCATCTCACTGGGGGCGAGGACTCTGTGGTTCTGAATTGGTGATTTTTATTAGCCCTACACTTCTTGATCACCTCCCTCCTGCACAGTCCTGACTGGGGTGCAATTCACTTACAGGGCAAAGGAGTGCTGCAAACACGCCACAGAAATATCTGAGTTTTCTGACTGAGGTCAGGAACTGAGTATGGAGGTCCTATTATGTACTCCAGGCATAGGCTGTTTAACGTATGTGGCCTGTGCCTCCACTTCACAAGTTATCAGCACTGCTAAGTACTATCTCTGGCCAAGCTCAGATACCTTAGGAAGGAGAGGCTTACAAAAGAAAGAATGGGATGATAGTCATAAGGTATTCAGAATTCACTAAGAGGGATAGATTTGTCGGTAGAGGCACTACTAAGCACTCTTATTAGGAAACTGAATAGTGGAGAGGCTGAAGAAATCCTACGAAGGAGGCCGTCAGGGAGTACAGACAGGCTAAATAGCAACTACGGTGCGAGAACATAAATTAGGGACGAGAGTCCTGAAGAGCTGCTTTTACAATGGCCAAGGATTTAAGTTGAACCTAGAGTACTGCCTTGGCAGCAGAAGGAGGAAATGGAATAGCGCATTTTACAAATTATGGAGGGAACATGGGCCTGCAGCATACACATCAGAGGGCTAAGACCCAAGGCAAAACTATCAGCTATTGAGGTCAGGAAGTTATTATCATGACTTAGATGAACTAATTAAAGTGAAAATAGTTGTTAATAAACACACGTTACAATTTTAGCACCAATTATCTTCTTTTGAAAACACTTTGACTTCTTTCTTTTAATTAAGAGTAATGCCCCCAGTGTCTAGAGCTCCTTCATTCAATCATCCATCCATTCATTCCTCAGTCCTCCTCTCTATATGCTTAAACATTCATAGGTACTACTCCACTCTCCTTATGAAACAAAGCTGTGTGTGTGTGTGTGTGTGTGTTGGTGGAAAGAGGGGCTATTCCTAGGTATTATCCAGGACTGCAAAGACCAAAAGAAGATTGTTCTACTATGTCTCACCAGAAACAATCCCTTAATTATTAAGAAAAATACTGCTCTGGCTAGACAGTAGCACAATTCAGAAGACAACAACAGTTCAAGACACTGAGTTTTAAATCTAAAATCCACTGCATTAAAACAGTCTAAAAAATAACCAGTGAAGGCAGCAATTTACAAAATATCATGGCATTAAAGGGTGCAGTGTGTGTGTGTGTGTGTGTGTGTGTGTGTGTGTGTGTGTGTGTGTGTGTCTCTGTCTGTCTGTCTGTCTGTCTGTCTGTCTGTCTGTCTGTCTGTAAGTCTGCCTGCACCTGCTCCTGCAGGTGCAGGTCATGAGTGTGAGCATAGGAACACAGGTCAAGGTCAGCCTATCCTGTCTGCCTCTATTGCTCTACATCAAACATTCTGAGACAAGGTCTGTCATGGAACTTGGCTTACTGGAGATCGACCTGACTGCACTCCTCCAGGACTAGGGTGATAAATGCACGTATGCACCTCCACACTGTCTTTTCCTATAGGCACTAAGGATCCACTCTCATGTTTTTGCACTTACGCAGCAGGCACTGAACCCAATGACCCATGTCCTCAGCTCTGCATTTGATTTTATTAATAATCAAAAGATCAAACCTAAAGTCAGACAGGTTTACTGTCTTCTCACTCCTGGCTCTTGAATACTACAGGGGACATGGATATACCCTTCCCCTGGGAGAGGTGACATGATACAGTCAAAGTACAGAGAGTATGGAATACCTTTCGTGGAGCCAATAATCAAAAGCATTTCAACAGCAAGAAAACAAGAGTCTGGCCCTACTTCTACTTTATTAAATAAACATGAAAAAGGACATGGTCTCTGAAAATTTGCTTATGTTGCCACCTCCCCAAAATTCTTAACAACTTTGAAAATCAAAACCTGCTAAATTATTCAAGGTTCATTGGCAATGTTAGTTAAAAGGTAGAAAGAATCGAATTGCCACACACACAAGTCCTTGCTTTAAATTATTTCATTTGGTGTCACAGGAAAAAGCAAGAAAATGGAAGACTCTGGTAGACCAGCCTGGTATCTTTTTTTTGTTTGTTTGGTTGTTTTTTTTTTGTTTGTTTGTTTTTTGTTGTTGTTTTTTGTTTTTCGAAACAGGGTTTCTCTGTGTAGCTTTGGAGCCTATCCTGGCACTCGCTCTGGAAACCAGGCTGGCCTCGAACTCAGAGATCCTCTTGCCTCTGCCTCCCGAGTGCTGGGATTAAAGGTGTGCACCACCAACGCCTGGCCCAGGCTGGTATCTTAAAATGCTCTTTTTAATCCTATCAGGTAAAAAAAAATTAAAGCTTGAGTAGTGAGGAATACATGTGTGATATTGCCTTGTGCTTGTGCCCCATCATTACAGGACTCCTCCCTCTTTCCACACCAGGATGCCACAATGCTCTGTGCAGGCAAGTGAGTGCAGGAAGCTGCACTTTACAGCAGCAGTGACTGCAACCAGTCTAGAGAGCCAACCCACTCTGTGCTGCAGAACTATCCTCACATTCCAGCTGTGAATGCATTATTAATCTGTAGCTACACACTGCAAAAGTAGTGCTTGAAAATACACAAGGGGAGGCTCACACTGGGAGGAGAGGTTTTTGGACACAGCCAATCATTTTGAAAGGAATACAAAATAGTTGGCTGAAGGAATCACTAAAATAGTGCCCAGAGGAGTAGGTCCAGGCAAAACCTAACCTCTGAGTTCTTGGGACTTTGGTATGGGAATTCTGTCTGGAAAACCAACATATTCAACAATGAGAGAAAAATAAGTTACAGTAACATCTCTTAAAATTTAACATACTACAATCTATTTGTGTCAAGACTTCTGGGAAGTTTTCTGGAACTATGTACAGTGTAAGTTAAATGCCTATATCAGTATATTACATTTTTTATTTGGAATCGTTTTACATGGCTACTTAGTTTCAGACACTACAAAATCTTAAGACTGTTAAAATTAAACCAAACAAACAATTTGAAGACCTAAGACAAGCCCCTGAATCAATCTGTCCTTTTCTCTCACCTTATGGTGGAAAGACAGTATTTTCTCCCTTATTTGAGCTCTATTATTACCAAGTGACAAGTGCCACCCTGGTTAGTATAATGAGGAATTAATACTTGAGATAATATCTGGGTGAGGAAAAGGCAGGCTTCTGGGCAAGTGCAATTATGAAATGGGGGAGCCTGCTTCCCAAGGGAGCCAATCCCACTTCCTTGAGCCCCCTTATGCCATCCCTTCCTAAGCTGATCTGATTCTGCTCTCCCATATGCTCATCCTAATTGTACACTCCCCTTCCCATCGTCATCCTCCATCAGTTTACCCCTGCTACCACCATCCTCCCACACTACAGCCTCCAGGTGGTGCGGGGTGTAGAATGGGAGAAAGCAATGGTCCTGTATTAAAATTACTACCAAATAAAGTTTTGACTCATGAAAAAAAAATTAAATTAAACCTACTTTGCCTGAGAGTTGAGACATCATACAAGTCCTTCCAGCTTTCATACTGAATTTATAAGAAAAGTAAAGAAGTTTGACAGAAATCTGTAAGTACATACACATTAAATTTTGCTGAAAAATATTTCTACAACTATTTTATAAAAGATAAACTAGTATTAAGTTAATCATAATTAGTTAATAATTAATTCATAACTGTAATTTTGCTACTGTTATAAATTATAATGTAAATATCTGACATGCAGGATATCCAATAGGCAACCCCCAAAGGGGTCATGACCGACAGGTTGAGAACCCCTGTTCTAAAACTACACTGCGGCGCTTGGGTTTGTAAGTAGTGGGCCATCCTGGGCTTTTTTTTTTTTTTTTAACCATATCCATGCTTCATGGCAAATTCATGCACAAGGTCAGAGAAAAGAAGCACAGGAAAGAAGAGACAATTATAATGGTTCTATATAATTTCAGACAAGAAATCATGTTTAGAGATTGTGGTGGTTTAAATGGGAATGGGCCCCACAGGCTCTATGTTTGAACGCTTCCTCTGCAGCTGGTGGAACTGTTCAGGAAATAGGACGTGTGGCTTTGTTGGAGGAGGTGTGTCACTAGGGATGAGCTCCAAAGTTTAAACAGCCTTTGCCATTCCCAGTGAGCCATTCCCATCTCTCTGCCTCATGTTTGAGGATCAGATGTAAGCTCTTAGCTACTGCCTCAGCACCATGCCTGTCTGCCTACTGCTATGCTCCCTACCATAATGGCCTTGGACTCTCTGACCCTCTGGAACCATGATTCCCAAATTGAATGCTTTCCTTTATAAGTTGCCTTGGTTGTAGTGTCTTTTCACGTAGTAGAAAACGAACTAAAATAGAACTCAAACTAGGGTGACAGAATTGAGAACTTGAGTATTTAGGTAAGGGGGGGGTCCCTAAGAAAGTCAAAGCTTCTCCAACCACGAGTGACTGGGAGATTCTGATAGTGCAAAGATACTTAGAAAGGAAAGCAGACAAAGTAAGCCTGATAGAAAAGAATGTGAATTTAATTTTGAAAATGTTACATCTGAGTTACCCATGAGACATGTTGGGGAGCAAGTCTAACATGTTGTTGGAAACAAGGGTCTGAGACATTAGAAGAGGAATTGCTCCAATGGCATACCTTTGGCCAAATGAAAAGTGAACACAGTCTAGAAACTCATAGGAGTTACTGAAAACCAGGATGACTAAGGCAAGGGAAAAAAGAAGTCATCATAAGCACTTAAGCAAACACCAATTTCTGGACTTCTATCAGATGTGTTATTTTCAAAAGGAAGGGGCAAGTTTTAAAGAGTACACTCAAATCAATGATATTCCAGAATATGGGCCACCATGGTGGTTCACACCGGTAATCCCAGCACTTGGTGGCTGATCTGAGAAGATAGCTACCACTTCAAAGCAAGCTGGACTTCAGAGTTAGAACCTGTCTCAAGGAAAACAAAGCAAAGGATATGTAAGCTGGAACAGAATGGAGAGGAATCACGTGGGCTGAGCTCCTATAAAGTTGTGAGTTCAAGGGACTCACTCAATGAGAACAGAAGCCCACTAGAGAGTTGATGGCCTTTCAGTCCAGTCAGAAAAAAGAAGAGAGTCTTTGGTGGGGAAAGCTTGTTTCCAGGACAAGATATAAGTCTTTACTAAGAGTCAACAGTAAAAATAAGAGATGAGAAGGGCTAGGACGAATAGACAGACAAACTTTAATAGGGATGGAAAAACTGGTGGCTACATAGGGTAGGAATACCATGGGGAGGCAACTGGGAAAATATATTTGTACAGTGTCTCTGTGAAGGTCTAACAGATAAAGTCTTGCCAGGGGAAATGTT
This sequence comes from Cricetulus griseus, assembly GCF_003668045.3. NCBI lineage: Eukaryota > Metazoa > Chordata > Mammalia > Rodentia > Cricetidae > Cricetulus > Cricetulus griseus. The sequence continues at coordinate 65,420,373 of NC_048595.1, read as the reverse complement.
GCCCAATCCCCAAAGAGAGACTGTACCTATTCTCATGACAATATGAAGAACCCAACAAAGTCAGTGTACCTGTCTCTCAGTGTCAACAGACAAGCAACAGACTCACTATCAAAAACTCAAATTCTATTCCAACATGAACCTGAAAACATCCACTTCTTTTGCCTCCATTATAAATAAACCTATCCAATGTTTCTCTCTTGTTCCATTTCACTTCTTTTTTCTTGCATCTTCCCTCTGCTTTCTATACACAAAAAAGCACAATACAAAAAATATATTTGGTTCCACATTAAACAGTTCTTCCTATGTAAAGATTTCCTGACCAATCAAACTGGAGAAAAAATATAATATAAAAACACAAACAAAAAACTAAACTCATTTTCATAAAACACCTGCAATTATCTAGGTGTTCTGTCTGTTCCTTGCAAATGGTCTGGAGATTGCTGAGTTTCTGAGAAGTCAGCTGACCTTCTCAGTCTCCTCATGACCACATAATGACAGTAGAAGACAGGGTTTAACTCAAGAGGAAAATGTCATCTCATACTTTTTGTTCCTCTCACTCTACATACACCCTACAAATTAGAAACAGTATTCCACAAATTTGAACTGAAACACTTCAGTTGAAACACTAAGCAAAATTTAATTCCCAGCATATATAAAATATTGTATGTACTTACAGTTGAAACTTGGAAAGAGGGGGATTAAGTATAATTCATATTTTACAAAAATCTGTAATATTAGCCTAGTAGACAATAAGTAACCACCAGGTGAAATTTTACTTATGGCCTACTCAGAAATTCCTGAATTCGTTAATGATACTCAGTGTGGAATGACAGATTATTCCCAAGCTCCCAACAGGTAATGGCTGCTTATACTCTTCATTTTGAGCTCAATCAAATCCAGAACCTCATTGTCTACCATGTAATGTTTACTCTTGAACTTGATAGGCAGTGATAATTGATATGATTTGTAACTGATAAAGTAGGCTATTGAGGTGGAAGAAGAAACAGGGAAAGCTCTCCTCTCAGGATCTTACGAGATACCTCTAAACTATCTTTCTTTTAGTAAATTAACTATTTCAAGCAATTAGGCCAACTTCATAGTAAAGGCCTGGCTTGGTGCCAGCTGCTGTGCAGACCAAATTTGATGAGTAGGTTACATAGAAGTACCCATGATACACCCTGTAAAAATGAGTAGATGAGGGCTAAGCACTCTTCTGGGTCGTTCAGAATAATTTATGAAGAACCCTTCCCTCATCTGTTCGTCCTTTAGTCTTGATCCTGTCTCAACTTTGAACATTTAAAGACTTCATTGAGCAGGTCTCTAAATGAGTAAGAAGAGAAAGAAAAATGATTCTAAAGCTAATTTACCAAGCAAAAAAAAATCCTTTGATTTTTGACTGGCACAGGTCTAATTCTTAAATTACTTAAAAGCTTTACCAACATGTCAAGTTTTAACTACTGTTAACTATTCACTTCAAGACATTCCTTCTTATTCTTTTGTACATAGGAAATTTGCTTATAGTTTGTTGCATATTATCTAATACCAGAGTTTTGAATTATTCATCAGTATTATTAAACAATATATCTTCCTTCATTTAAAAAATCTTGACTGATAGAAATGAATGAGGATGTAAAAAGGAGTATGAACTTTTAAAGAATGGGTTATGATTTTAAATATCAAAGGAAGTTTCTTTTTTCTTTGACTGTGAGAGCCTAAAACCACTTATCTGTTCATGAAATTAGGAAGAAAAACAGTTTATGATTTTAAAACTATTAGAAAGTATTATGTATACTCCCAAATCTAAGATGTAAAAACAAAGTGAAAGGTTAGGCAAACATGGGCCCCAATGTTGCCAGTGGGTATGAAGTACCTTAAAAGACGCTGAGCCGCCGGGCGTTGGTGGCGCACGCCTTTAATCTCAGCACTCGGGAGGCAGAGGCAGACGGATCTCTGTGAGTTCGAGGCCAGCCTGGTCTCCAGAGTGAGTGCCAGGATAGGCTCCAAAGCTACACAGAGAAACTCTGTCTCGAAAAACCAAATAAATAAATAAATAAATAAATAAATAAATAAATAAATAAAAGACGCTGAGCCACCTTCTCTGTCAGTACTAACTGATTTTTATTAGTTTTGTGGCACCCCTCTGTTGACTTGCAGTGTGGGATCTACCAAACAGGTTTGGGGAATGAGCAACTAGAAATTTGTATGATCTAAACAATTTCTTAAGTGAAGACAGGCATTGCTGGAGTTGACAGAGATTCTTCATGTGATTTAATTATTTACTCATTTCTGTCTTTGCTACAGAGAAGGGACTCAAGCTGGCTGACTCAAGGTCACACAACATACAGCTTCAAGGTTCATATAATGTCAAGCCACATACAAATGTCAACATGCACACCAAAGCACACACTCCCAAAAGAAGAAAGTAGGAGATTAAACTGTAAACCCATTCATTCTAAACAAGAAAAATCTGGATAATGAAAATTGAAATACTTCAAAAAAGTTACATCAGGAAATTTATAGGACTTGCACTAGGATTCAATTTTTCTTTACTGCTCTACCAGCCAAGGGAGCCTCCCACAAAACCACAGCCTTTTTAAAATCTGATGGGTCAACTGGAGAAGAGGTCAGATTCAACTTCCAGATGGCTGTTTTCTCTTAATATCCTCCCATTCCAGCAGTAAGCAGGAGATTCAGTTTGGAAAATCTAAGGGGTCACAGTCCAAGTAATATAGATACAAAACACCATAGCAAATCCAGGCTAAATCCAAAAGACTACAGTCCAATGATGCATCTCCTACAAATAGTGATAGTATTTGGAGATACAATCAGATCTTAGCACAAGTCCCTCAACCCCTGTCACATCTAGCAACCACAGCTGCTTACATGGTGAGGAGAAGAAACTTGGAGGATAAACATGTAGTCTCAGATTTGGCCACAAGCAAGAGACAGATACATCATTAAGACAATAAAATGGCCAAGTGCTTTCAATGAAATGTCAAAAGTCACTATGTCAAGCAGTCAGGCACCTTCTCATTGTATAGCACCTTAGCTATGAAAAGAACGTGCAACAGAACAAAACTTTAAATTATAAACAGGTGGAGCAACTTCCATAAAGATTATTTGAATGCTTTTATAAACTACAAGTACCAAGAAATTATTTAAATACTTTACCAATGACAAACACTAAATATCCCTTCTCCCAAAATGTTTTTGTTTGCTTGTGCTGAAACACTAATCCCAAATGAAAGCATGAATTCCAAAACAAAGACCCATTTATCTATCCAGGTCTATAGTCCAGTGTTATGGGCATCGGGGTCAGGGGTGCAGGGCAGAGAATAAAGTATAATGACACATGTGAAAATGGCATAATAAAACCAATTAGTTGCATATTAACTTTTTAAAAATGAAATAACTAAAAACACTGTATATTATTTTAAAAGAAGCTCAGAATCAGTAAAGAAGTAGTGACTATGTCAGACAACCAAGAGAAGCGGCGCAGTGCAGAGACAGATACATGGGTGTGCTGGATGGGAGACCACCTTCTTGTCAAAAGTCAGGAACAGAGTCCAAGAGCTGCTATGCCCCAAAAGGCTGGGATTTTCATTACCTCTTCCTAAGCTGTTGGGAGCCACATGCAGTAGCAGACAGGGGCAATCCCCAAGAGTTCCACATCTCTTAGGAGAAACCCTGTAGCATTGTAAAGGTGTGCAGTGTGGAGGCCACATTTTGCAGAAGCAAGCAGGAAATTTGTCTCCCCACTTGTGACACCAATCTGAATTTTCCCATTAATGGACTGTGGCTCCCGAGACAATGAATCAGGTCAGCCAAGGCCAGAACTGAGAGATGGAGACAGTGTCCTAGGATAACTCTCCTGAGCTCTCAATACCTGGGTTGCCAGTATACTTTATCCCAGCTGACTATAAGACAAGAACTTGATAAGGTTCAGGTTTCTTGTATTTAAAATTGAAAAATATTATTCCAAAGGCCTGGTTTATTTCAAAATATTGTAGAATGTATTTTTACTTTTACCAAATACTTTTAATGATGAGAGGCTATCTCAAAACAAAAATTCCTTAATAAGCTCTACAATAATGTCCACACCATGAACATGTTAAATGATGGATGTTCCTGAATGGTCAAAGAAAATGCCAATTTTAATTTAACATCTTAAGTTTTTGACAGTTATCAAAAGACATTTCCCCCAAAGAAACTTGAAAGTTGGGGGAACTGATGTGTTCTAGCTGGTTTCTGTTTGTTTTCTTTGTGAAAACAGAAAAATGAAGATACTCCACACAGGAGGGAGCAGAAGGAAAATCTAGCCAACCCTCTAGACAAATACCAAAAATCCAATCCTACCATTATATAAACACACAAAGGTCATGGCTCTGCCCAGCTCTGCCGAGCTCCAGCAGACAGCATTGGATGAGCCTGAGCACTTGCTCAGAAATGCACTTCACACAAGGCTACCTCAGTAATTTCAATGAGGCTGCAAACAGCAGCAAGGCCTTTGTCTAGTCTGGCTTTTAAGATGTTTTCTCCTCAAGGTGTTTTCATCCTTCATTTATTTAATTTTGTAAAATGGATAGAGGCTTTAAAAGTTTATTTTTTAACTTAAATATTTTATGTTCTGCTCTCAGTTTACAGCATTAGAATATTTATTAAGAAAAGTCAATTCAGTATAAATTTAAAATATGTATTGAATTAGTACTTTTCATCATTGGAGTATACAATATGTGTTGAATTAATACTTTTACCTTTGGAGTATATAATGTATATTGAATTAGTACTTCCATTGTAGAGTATATAATATTTTCCCAAACAATATAATCTTAAGTAGAATATTCTATATAGAATAATAATATGTATATAGAAAAAATAATTTTCCTAAGGAAAAACATGGATACGTATCAAAAAAGAAAAGTAATTTTTTTTTATTTTGTATTTTACATGGGATATTGGTTGCCACATCTCTCTAAAATAATTTTAGGAGAGAATTAGCCTATTTTTGTGATTTGGTAATCTTAAGGTACTGTAGCTCCTTATTAGCCAAGCACTAGGACTTCAGAGCAACAGAAAATGGGAGAAACCTCAGATGCTGAGGATTTACACTAGGTGGTCTGTTCTAGTAATATAGCAGATGAGATTTTTGGAAGGCAATTTTGGCTCTTTGGGGTTTATTGTGTTTTACTTTTGTTTCTGTTAAGAATATTTTTAGAACACACCTTTAACAAAATCACAGATACAATTAAAATTCTTATGGCAATAGGAATTTTAAATTCTTCATTAGATTTATTCTATTTTCTCATGAGAAGGAAAATACTGCTCTAAATCAAAAGTAAAATGTTGTATGTGCAGAATGTAGAGAAGAAAACCTCAAGGGCAGTCAAAATGCATATGCCCATTCTCATGTCCAGCAAGATCCATTTCTATCTAAAAGTAAAGAAGGCCATATGCCCCTTAAACTGAAGATGGTGAGTTAAAAGTCTTGCAAAAACCTCTTCATTAAAACATAATGACTCACCAGTACCTTTCTTAAAATACAGTGCATAAACTGTAAGAATACAAATATTGTTACCAGGTTTTCTGTTTTGTTTTGGGTCTTTTTTTTTTTCTACTAAAAAAAAATAATTAAAAGGTTTTTAGCTGTTCAAATGCCTAAAAGACACGCAACTAAACGTGTTTGAATCAGCTTTAAGGATGCCAAAAACAAAAAACAAAAACCTCTGTGCTCAGGTGAACACTGAGGGCTCCACTAGGAAGCAGTTTCCACTATGGAGACCTACACACAATCACATCTTGTCCCAATCCTACTGCCTGCCAGAACAAAACAGGCAGCTGACCAATTATGGGTGTTGATCTATACAGGGCCCCTTTGTTCTCCAACAATGTCAGGGTGCACACGTCCGGGGACACATATTTACCTGGAGGATTCTTGGCAGGATCATTGTGGCTTGGACTTCCTGATTGTCCAGAATCTGTAAAGAAATCACAGAATATGTTTTCTTTTTAATTTGTTTTGAAAAAATTTCACAATACTAAGAAGGACTTAAAAAAAATTTAAGGTACAACAATGAGGTGAAGTGTTTAAGTAAAGCATACTTTCCCAAGCCTTTTCACAGCAACGTTTTATTCATCAAACTAGATAGATGCCTATACATATTTCTTCGTCAAAGGGAACAATTACTCATCTATAATGCTTTGGGGTGGAGAAAGGTTTTCCTGCGATGAGAGGTCTGGCTGCAAAGCCACTGAAGCCATTTGAAGGTTAGGCAAATATCAAGGCCGGATAGTAGGAATTTGAAATAAAGCAGATATTGTCCCTTAAAAGACACAATCTAAATATAATTAAGAACACTTTTAAAAACCTGAAAATATGCTTTTCTTCAGAGAGTAAAATACACAGAAACAAGAGCCTTGTCTTCCAGGCTTTCTCACGAATGTTCACGTATCCTCTCCAGTAATCCCCCAACCTACTGGATCCCGGCCCAGTTCTGTCTGCATCCCATAATAGCAATCGATTTGCAAACACCAGGAAAAGCATAAATTACTAGGTGGAAAACCAACATGGCTTTGTGGAGAGCAAATTGTTGGATCAATTTAATCTCCATCTGTGAGATACAGACAGACTCTTAGATAAGGAGAAAGACGCCGCCACAGTCATTTGGAGCAGCCCAGTCCATGCCATTCTTCACCAGCACCACAGAATGGGTTTGGAGGACTGGCACTGTCAGCCAGTGTGCCTGTCCTAACCAATCCATGCTCTGTGTTTGGCACACTCCTCTGCCTCCATGGACAACTTACTGTCGGGGAGTTGCTTTGAAATCTTTTATTGGTTCTAGCACTTGGGTTTTGTCTCCACAGCTACACTGCACTAGAAAGGAAGGGGCAGGAAGCATGTCTACCTCTTTGTCTTCCCAGGGCTGTTCATGGAGTGAACATACCAGGCTTGTAGTATACGCCAGGGGAATGGATGGCTCAAATTCAGCAGCCTTCTTTGCTTGTCTACAAAAAGGCAAGTTTGAGCACAATATGAATTTCAACAAAACACGGTACTGGCAGAGTCACCAACTGCCATAAACCCACAAATCTCTTCCTTAAAACCTTGCCCTTATACTTGAAGCAAGGGAGGGACTGAATTAAGCAGAAAATCAGAGTGCTTTTGTTTTATCAAGGTTATTTGGTTATGCCAGGTAAGTGATTAACATAGTACAATTGTTCTTCAACTCTTGAAGGTAGGAACACCCTGTTAGTGTATTCCTGCATAAAATTTGGTTATTTATTTCTGCCCTTTGCCTCCTGGTCACCAGGTCATGGTGAAGAGGACTGGAATCCCTCTGTCCTATTTCCTTGATTTTTTTTTCTTTACTCTAGAGTATATTTCATGAAATCCTAGCAAACTTGTTTGTGATTCCCACACTGTCCTTCACCTTGCTCCTGACTTTCCAAAATGGAGGGAAATAAACTGAAAAGCGACCTGACTGCACTGGCTAGTATCTCTAGCAGCCTGAGACTGGAACTCTTCTCCACGACCCTTATCCATCATCGCTGTTTTCTGAAACTGAGGCGAGACTGGGTGGCCAATAACTTAAAGGAAGGATCTTTTTCTTTGTTACTTTAAAAGAGAATACTGTGCTTGCCACTTTTCAAACCTAGATTATAACAGTCACAGTAAAATGTTAAACTGTTTCATTTTGTTATAGCCTCTGAATAGCTAGCTGCTTTGGGTTCCTCTAGTGTCTAGTACTAAGGTTGCCTGGCACTTATTTTACCTCTTCAAGGAAGTCTAACCTGTTGAGATCCCTACTTACAGGGTCAGATTCATGGACCAGACCCTCCACAGTTTTTTCTTTCCTCCCTGGACCTACTTCACATGTACAAAACTCTAAGATAGGCACATCTAGAAACAGCAAGACAGAAGGCTGCAGCGGTCATGAGCAGGCAAGTTGCACAGCAGCCCCACTCCAGGAACTGTGGACTTTAAACCTGAGCCTTATCATGTTTGGCCACAGTGACTGCAAGATGGCACCCATCCCCTCCCTCACCTCTGCTGCAAAACTTGTATTCAGTAGAATAAAGACCTGAGAACCTGCTCACTTGCCATAGTGTAGTCTTCATTTCCAAAATGCCCCACACCCCAATGGGGCAGCCTTTCTCAACCTAGCCATCCCCTTCTTGTGTGTGTTAAAAGTTACACTTTCTTGTTTCCAATGACTACAGATCAATGTCTTCAGGGGGGAAAATCCATTTAAAAACAAACAAGCATTCACTAAGAACAACGTTAAGAGTTTGAGGGAAAGCTACATAACTCGTCCACAAGTTTGCTGTCTACAACTGGTATTTACTGGTGGACACCACCCGGAACAGGTTTTCCTTCATACTCTAAAACCTGTACCTTCTCATGAAGCAAAATAGCAAATACTGTGTACCCAAAACACAGATGAGGGCCCTGGAGAGGACAAGCGACACATTTACTTCTCATACTATGAATTCTAACACTGCAATCTACTCTGATGTCACCTTAGATCAGTCACTTAATTCCAACTGCTGCAGAAGGAAGTAACCAGGGAGCCATAGTTGGCAGAGAACCCAAGAATGAACTGTTATTGTGGCTGACTTCAGAGAAGGAATTTTTCAGACCACATCTAAAAGACCTGCAAATCACCACCCAGGTCAAATTACTCCAGACTCAAAGGTTTCATTAACCACTTCCATCACTCTGTTCAAATCCCTTCTCTGCTGTGTGTATTGGGAGGGGGAGGCATACTGAATACCCACTCTGTCCCTCTCTATTGTGATCTTGTACAAAATTGTTTACCTTTTAGAGTCTGCACCTTAGTCGTGAAAACTGCAATAAGGTCTACCTTGGAATCTCTGCAAAGATTGTAGCATACCAAGCATTGAGTCCCGGCTTAAGTACATCCCACACCATCAATTCATAAGAAGTATTACTAACAACATGGGCACATTATAAAATGCTTGTGATTTTTAATGGACTAACTCTCAGAAAGGAAGAGAGGAAAGGAGGAAGCTGAGTTCTGTCCATAAATGGTGCAGTATCTAGGAATATCTATGGTGGGTCTGTGCAGCGGTCCCAGAAGACACATGTCAATCAATGCCTTGGTGCCGGCTGCTGTGGCAGGAGGTGCTGCAGCCCTGCTCTGAGCTCTCCGGAGATGTCATGCTCAAGATGGAGATATAAGTAGTTGCTGATGCAATCACCTTCCTAGAGGCTGAAGCCTTTAAGGGGCAAGGTTGGCAGGGATAGGGTTAGAGCAGCCCAGTATGTTGTGCTTTGAGTCCAGGAAAATTTTGACACCACAAAGAAGAAAGCAGGTGGACCTGGAAAGTAGCCAAGTACTCTTCCCACCTTCTCCCCATCTTTTGTTTTCTAATTCTTTACTTGAATCTGTATTTTTTTTTTTACATTTCTTTTCCTTTAGCTTTGACAACATAATTGAGTTGTATTACTTTAAAAGGCAAAATTGACTTTGTATTGTGCTTCCTTATGAAAAGCTCTAGGACTCTTCAAGATAGGTCTCACAATACAAGTGCAAGAACCCTTCTGCCTCAGCCTCCCTGGTGGTTAGGGCTACAAGTGTGCACACCCCACCCAGCTCTCTCTACTCACAAGTATGAATCTAAACATATTGGTTACTCTTTGGGGAAGAAGGAAACTAAATGATAAGATCTCTAAATTGTGATTTTTTTCCCTTGGCCACTCCTGTCCCTTGGGTTAAGGACTCATACCCCTGCATGACCTACTCAGTCATGATCCAGTGTTTTTACTCCTCTTTGGAAGGCAGCCTGTCCAGTCTTGTTCTTCTGACCTGACTTCACCTAAAGAGGTGATCTACTCTAACAGAAGACCTGAGAACACTGCTCTAAAGGACTTGTGCAAAGTGACTCCCCGTGTGTGCCCTGTTTAGACACTTTGCTTCTTACCGTGTGATGCAACCTTGGAATCACACAAAGCCAAGTGATCCTGCAGCATATTAAATGTTTCTGGGAACCTGACCTGACCTTCCCCAACTTCCCTCCTTCCTGTCATTTATCAACATATCCCAAGTCACTTTCAGAATTCAAGAAAACCAAAACAAAAGCATATTGTTGATACCTGTTGAAATATGTTCTTGCTATCAGCTGAGTCTTAGTCACATCAGGGTGTGCTAAAGAGAAGTGGTTCTGAGTCAAATTTACTGTCCATTCCCCCCACTAAATAACAAAACTATTTCTTAAGATAATCTGATGAAAGTTCAATAAAAGTTTGTCCAAAATTTTATAGATAGATAGATAGACAGACAGACAGACAGATAGATAGTAAATAATGGCCTACAAAATGGTTGTCACCAAGTAGTAACTTTCTGGCCTGACTAGTTGCTACTCTGAGTTGCTAAAGATCATAGTGATTAAATGACAACCAGTAAGAATCCCAGAGTGCCTTCATGTCAGAAGCTCACAGAGTTTGGCACAACAGTATTGCTTTGGATACTTTTATTCAGTTTATAATGACCTATAACTATTCATCTATTTGTCCATTCATTTAGTGTGTGTGCATGAGCTCAAATGACATGACACACATGCGGAGGTCAGAGGATATCTTTCGAAGAGCTGGGTTTTCTCCTTCCACTTTTTACATGAGTTCTGAGGACTGAACTCAGACCACCAAGTACTTTTATCCACTGTGCCATCTTGCGGACCCTACATAGTGTGTGTGTGTGTGTGTGTGTGTGTGTGTGTGTGTGTGTGTGTGTGTGTGCGCGCGCGCGCGCGTGTTTAAATAATATAAGTCATATTTTTCTTGAAGCTCAGAAGTGACCCAATGTGCTAGGAATGTACAAATTAAAAGCCTGGAGATGGAGGAATGGGAAAAGGCAGATGGGGAACATCAGGTCACAGTTACAGAAGGAAGAGGCAGGGCTACTAGATGGATGGTGACAGACCACTTAAAAAGCAGGAAGAACTGTGAATGTTTTCACCGTGAAGAAATGCAAGCTAGGAAAGAAACATGTCAAAACTGATTTAAATGTTACAAAATGTATACATGTGGTAACATATTCATGGTACACCCCCACAAACATGTAAAACTTTTACATTTGTATATATTTGTTTCAACATTAATTTTAACCACAAAGTTAATACATCAAAAAGAAACCGCCTCCATATCCCAACCTATACCTCTGGTGGAAGCCTCCTATTCTATCAGAGGCCAGGCCAGCATCCTAAACCCCATATTAATGTCTAGTCCAACAGTCATCAGAGAGGCTTCATCCAGCAACTGATGGACAGACACAGAGACCCACAGCCAAGCATTAGACCAAGCTTGGGGAATCTTGCTGAAGAGAGGGAGGAAGGATTATAGTAGCCAGAGGGGACAGGACATCACAAGAAACCCAGAGAATCAACTAACCTGGCTCATAGGAACACAGGACCCAGCTAGGCCCTCTGCATATATGTGCCAGTTGTGTAGCCTGGTCTCCTTGTAGGACTCCTAACAGTGGGAACAGGGGTTGTCTTTGACTCTTCGGTGGCTTTGGGGACACAATTCTTCATACTAGGTCACCTTGCCCAGGTTTAAAGTAAAATAAGGGGAAGTTTTTAGTCTTACTGAAACTTGAAATGCCATGTTTTATTGATGTCGATTGGGAAACTGCCCTTTTCTGAATAGAAACAGCAGAGGAAAAGTGGATTGAGGGCGGGAGGGAGCAGAGGGGAGGTTGGGGGAGGGACTAGGAGAAGAGGAAGGATGAGAAAATATAGTTGGTATATAAAATAAATTAATTAAAAAACACTTGATTCTTCTTAGGGAAGGGGACCAAGGTCACATCATAAAAGTCATCAGATGGAGGTGACCCTTGGAATAGTATAAGTAGTAGTAGCCTGATCTGTCAACATACATATAGTACATGCTTTACTCTGCTTCCAAATGATCTTTATAAAACTCAAAACTGATTAAGATAAAACCTTTGCATTCCACATAGCCACAAAAGAGCTCCAAAGGTTTTAATATGCACCAAGGCACCTGGATTTGACCTCTACCAACACCTGGCTATGTAGGTTAGTTCATGTCCACCTACATTTGATGTATGAGGCTTGACCTATGAAGTCCCCTTTGCTTATTCTGCCATGCTCATGATCAGTCATCCTTTTGGGGTATCTAATCAATGTCTAGCCTATTTATTACCTTATATATCAATGTTTGAACAAACACCAGCAAGGCTTAGTTAAAGCCAATGCACAAAGAATGGCTGATGCATGAAGAACAGAGAGGCACAGCATGCCACTCCATGCAGACAGAAGATCACCTAAGCTGGAGGGATGGGGACATAGGAGCCATTCCCACAACCCAGGTCCAGGTTAAGGTGGGCTTTCCCCACATCTGGATTGGACATTTGGTTACAGGAGCAGAGAGAAGGGTCACATGAACACTTTCATCAGGAACTGATGATTGGCTCTCACCAACAAATAGAAGAGTAGTTTAGTTGGGGTCAGGAAGCAAGTAAGGGGTGAAGGAGTACTGGCCCTGCAGCCTCTAAAGGATTTCTATTCCAAGCGATCTTCCAGTACCCTGCTTTATTCTAATTTGAGCATCAGAAAATGAATTGACCTTGGGTGTGGTGTCACGTGTTTGTAAATCCCCTACTCTAAATGGAGATAACACACACCTGCCTATACTACAGAACAAGTTCAAGGCTAGCCTGGGATGTACAGAGACCCCATGAATATACATTCAGGCAAATATTCATATATATATATACAAATATTTTTTTAAAAATTAAAACAAAGGAGAAAGAAGAAGGCAGGGATTGAATTATTTGAGGACAATTTCAATCTATGGTCCCCAGCAAAGAGGGGGCTGAGGAAGGTAAATTATAGGCATTCTTCCGGTGGTAAAATTATATGATTCTATAACAATATAGCTTTTATATTGAGGGATATCAGGAGAGCAAATGAAACCCAAACTTTAACCTGTCAACCTACAGATAGCCTCCTGCTGGAACTAAAATTAGTCATCGCATGATAAAGGTCCCTTTGTCAGAGTCCTTTGCCTTAAGCAGGTGAAAAAAAAAAAATTCACTTTGAGCTAAAGAATACCAGGGGACTTCTTAGGAGCTGAGAACAGTTCCCCTCTCCTTAAAATACCCTACATTATAAATACACCAACATGGCATGCTTTAACAACTAAATATATAACAAGACAAAAGAAAGCATTGGAGGAAAAAACTGAAGACGTGTAAAGAGAAGAAACTTCAAGAAAGGGATGTAAACACATTTAAAACAAGGCAGCAAAGAGATAAAACCATGCCTGTTTTTTCAGGACAAGAAAAGAACAATACTCAGAAAATGCCCCTACCCATCTTGCCACCTCTGCGATGACCCCAGAAGACTGACACCCAGGCTGACAGTAAGCTGCCTTTACATAATTGCAGTGCCCTTTACATAGCATGGGCCAGCAATCTTCTGCCCTCTGGCACAGTTCAAACACTATTCAGTTTTAAAGGAGTGCTGCTTTGTTAGTAGAGGTGGCACAAAACTGTAATTTCATGATATTTTCTTCCCCTCCTATTAAATGTTTATTCAAGTAACGCAAAGATACATGGACAAATGGTGCTTTCCTACTTCTAAAAAGCTCATGAACACAGCGTTGGGGGTGGGATCTTACCCCCCCTCCACAACTGCTCCCCCTTTCAGGTCTCCCTTTAGGCTTCAGTGAGTCTCTCTATCTCATTCCCTCAACTACCCGACACCCTGACCATGACTCTTCCCAAAGACACATTTTTCTTGCCTTCCTGTTAATTCTGTTATTCAACTTTCTTATAAAGAACTACTTTTTTGCTTAACAGGGAGATTAGACTCAAAGCCTCACAACCTAAGGATTAGAAGGATTTGTTTGAGCCCTAGACTGAAATGTGTCCACTTAGAATTAGTCAAAAATCTCAGAGTGAGGAAACTTAAGGGAGAAGCATCACAGGAACATTGAAGAACAAAACAGACATGCCCGCCACAAAGGCCAGGCAAGGATCTAGGGTTGTAGCATGGCACAGCCAGTAAAAGACTCCAAAGAGAAGTCCAGGGCAATCAATCCCCAATCCTGCACCTGCACAATGATCAAGTCTAGTGTTGTCTGCTGATGTAGAGAGACTGAGAAAGCCACAGGTCCCACCAGGATCACCTGAGCTTCTGCATTTCAGGTCTTTAATGTACAGAATGCAAAGACACCATTCAGGTCATTGTCAAGATTGCTAACTTTCTACAGTGTGTTTTCAATTAAGTAAATAAAATGTGGTAATTAAATCAAGATTGCATAATATGTTTTTGATTTGTAATCTCATTTAAATTAATTAACTGACTCAATCCTTGTTTAGTTTTTAAACTGGCCTAGTTATGGAAAGAGTCCCCGGGAGCAAATCCAGTTTTCTATCTTTAAAAACAAGGCAGAGCAATCTGGCATACTTAAAAATCAAGTTGAACGCACCAGCATAATGTAAACAGAGAGGCAAGAGTGTTAGTGTAGAGAAGGAGGAGCTCTATGGCTTGATGTTGACTTAAAAAAAAAATAGTTCTCACACTGGAGAGAAATAAACTAAAACATTATTTATTCAAAACATTTCTTTCTCAATTTTATGAAGATTGCATGTTTGTTGGAAGCAAAACATTTCCAGCTGTATTTTAAGTTTCTGAAGAGAGTTGTACAATTTATAATCTTTCATAAATGCTGCCTCTCTCTCACAATACTCCATGAACACACCACTGTGTACTTCAAGGAACAATTCACCAGTGTAGCGTGCCACAGAAAACTAACGCAGTCTTTTCCAGAAACCTGGCCAGATCCAGGAAGGGATGAGATGGCTGTACGAGCTTCCATCTGGGAGAGAGTTTGGATTTCAGCGATAGTACATCATACATCCTCCCCGACTGGGTAGCCAAGACACTTACATTTTGAGAAAGTTATGTGGAGCAAACTGGAAATGAAAGGTAGAATGCCCTGAGACTCAAAGGCAAAATCATGGAGGAGAATTGAAAACTCAATGCAGAATTTCAGTAGAAAGCAAATCAATATTTATGTCCTTGGTCTGAAATTCTGTTAAGAAGAGAGTGCAGAAAAATAAATGTTCCTTTCCCTGGAGTCCCAGTCAGCATTTGCTCCCTGCCTGGCAGAGGCTCACATGCCTGCTTTGGCATGTCCCCAGTTTTTCCTGCATTATCCTAAATCTTATACATCACATTCTGCCTGCAATTGTCCCTTGTGTGCTACACCATTTCATGTATTTCCCCGAGACTTAATATTGTTTATCTAAGTTAAAGCCGAACCAACACACAACTTTCTAATGTTTCACCTATTATCTTTGTTCCCAGGGCAGGACATTCCCCCACACTAACCCGAGTCTGGACTCATACCTTCCTCAACCGTTTGTACTCTGACCCTAAGCAAACCACTGTAAGTCAGAATCAGCTTTCACCTTGCCCACTAACTAAAAACTGGATAAAAAGCCAGCAACTGTTCACATCTGTAACCCCAGTACTTGGGAGGCTGAGGCAAGAGGATAGTTGAGAGTTTGAGGTCAGGTTGAATACATAGTGAGTTCAGGGTCAATCTGAAATACAAAATGAGACCTTACCTCAAGAACAAAAAGGCCAAAACTAAAGAAAACACTGGATAAGAAAGAGTTAAGGGCCTAGTCTGAACTGATTCTAAAGGGATTAGAAAGGAGGCATGCAGTGACACTAA
Source organism: Cricetulus griseus (assembly GCF_003668045.3). Classification (NCBI taxonomy): domain Eukaryota; kingdom Metazoa; phylum Chordata; class Mammalia; order Rodentia; family Cricetidae; genus Cricetulus; species Cricetulus griseus. The sequence goes on along the minus strand of NC_048595.1, from coordinate 65,404,646 downwards.
AGATGACAAAGGCTACAACATTCTTAAACATGCACAATTAAGTTTTAATTACTATCTATCCCCCCCCCCCTCATAAAACCGAACATGGTAAGTTTTCCTGTTTTCCCTCCAGAGTCCTGCCAAGCTGGCAATGAAGGACGGGGTCAGTGTCCATCTGTCCTGTTATAGGGGATCATCACCCATCTGAGTTTTATTTGCGGCTGAGTACAGTTCTTGGCATATAGTAGGTGCTCCATCATATCTGCTGAATAAACAGCTGCAATTAATTCTCTTGGAAGCAACCTGATAGCTGGTAATACTTGAACATTTTTGAATACCAAAAATGGTAGGGTCTTTAATAATCATAAGTTTAGGTTGTTTTGTTCTTACACATATTTTCATTTTTAAGTGTCTGCAACTTCTCTACAAATACAATGCACCAGTTAGTTCAGTTAATGATTCCAGAGTCCTATACTTCCTTTCTCAGTGCTTATTATAGGCATGTTCTCTGGAATATTCTTAAATGTCTCCTTGTGGTAAGCCTAAAAATCAGCAAGACCTGGTGACCCAGCCATTAATCCCAGTACAGAGGCAGAGGCAGGCAGATCTCTGAGTAGGAAGCCAGAGTCTTTCAGGAAGTCCTGTCTTTCAGAGCAAGGTTTTGCAGGGTCATTGAAATGTTTGTTTAAATCATTATATGAACTTATAGAAAAATGATGGGCTTGTAAATCATATATTAGGTATGTGTGATCATAGGTATGTGTGATCAATTACCTATCTTGCCTGATTATTAAATCATAGAACTTGGAATCATTGATCAGATGGGATGTGTGTGTGTGTGTGTGTGTGTGTGTGTAGGTGCCAACAATGACTTGAAAGTAGAGTAGGGCAAGGAAGAACAGATTTCTATAAAAGGTAAAGGAGATTCTGTCCATCTACCAACACATTCTGTTTCTGACACACCTTTATCCTAATAACAAAGGAAAGAACCAGAAAAGCCGCTTGTGACCAGGAACCCTGCTGATTGTGGCAGATAATGGCTTCAATGTTCCAACAGTTCCTTGATAGGTGGTTCAAAGAACTTCTGTCCCCATGTTTTCAGAGCAGAACCTAATTTACCAGGAAAACAACTTGGATAACACATCATGGAAATATCAGTTTTTAAAAGTAAACTCAGAAAGAAAGGAGAAGAAAATGCCCTCCTCTTGTAAATCAAGCTACACAAGAGGAATGCCACTCAATTATATTGATTAAAAAAAATAAGAAAAAAGATAGCCTAAGTTTTGCTTCATTTTTAAGGAAATATTGAGATTATTCTACTGAAGGAGTGTTTGAGAACTGTTAAGAAGTTTACAATCTCCAACCTTCATAAACTATGAAGATTTATTATCATTATGAGATAATAGTATTTCAAATGATTATTTTAAGAAATTGTTTCAAATATGGATAATTCTAAGAATGGTAAATTGCCTTTTTATAAGCTCACCATGGGATCTATACATTGTTCCTTGGGAGATGAGAAAAAAAATATGAGGAAAGGAATGTCCACTGCCACAGATATCTTAAGGAAAGAGACCATGAGAACCTGTGTTAATGTGAGGAACTGTGAAAGCTCAGAATCTCTCCCATTTTATCCCTAATTGACACTCAAATTGCCTTCTCATAATTCCACTCTATAAGCTAAATCCAAATATATGAAAGAAAACAAATATCTGCAAAATTTCCATCCATATGTCTTAACCCTGAAGATATGAGACTTTTGTATGTCAATGACTTCCAGATGTGACAAAAGTTTAACCCAGAACTTCCAGCTCTCTATTTAGAAAGACACATCTTCTGGGCTTACAGCACAACCTTGGCTAGTGCTATTTCTCCAAACTGATTACCATGCTGCCCTTTCAAAACTGACCCTGCCTTCCAATCAATAAATAAAAAGAATAAACTATGTGTATATGCGACCTACAGAAAAATCATAAAAGAACCCAGCAGACCACGTTGTTATAGACAGCACTGCCTACAAGGACAGAAAACAGAGGGTCCTAGCAGACTCTTGGTCCCTTCCTCCTAATGATCTGAAACTCTTTGTTTCAGGTCTGACCACACAAAAATTGCAGCCCATCACAGGTTGATTCTTGTTTCAAAGAGATTTAGGTTCTGGTCCTAATTGGAGAAAACCAAATTCTTACTGAAAAGATTATTCAAATTTGAATATTAATCAACAAGATCACCAGATGATAATTTTTAAAGGGACTATTCAATCGTGTATCAGGTAGAATAAAAACACACAGTGATTCAGTTCCAACAAAGAAAATAGGTGTGAGAGCTTCATGCTTTCCTCAAATTGTTTTTCTTCTGGAATCTCCCCCCCTGCCCCGCCCAACCCCAAAGAGAATCACCAAGGAATGGCAGCTAACTGGTCCCTCGCTCCGTTTCTGACCACTGCCTTGTCCAGCTCTCTCACTTGACTTTAGATAGCAATGGCAGGACCAAAAAGAAGGGGAAATGCTTCTTGTGTACAGTGTGGTTCTCTGTATGCCTCCCTATGCTGTCTTTCTGCAGATTTGGGTTGCTGCTGGACAGGTTGACTTCCTCGTGCACCTCAGGCTGCCACTGGACAGATTACTTTCTCTGTTCCCCTCTTCCTCCACACAGTTCCACTCAAGGACTTTAGAAACAGTACCACTTTTCTTGATCCCTCTGCTTGCTGGCGGCAGTGGGTTGGTGTCTGGGATGCCTTACACATTCGGCTTTCAGCTCTTCTAATGTTGTTGGAATTGGTGTCTTCCATGAAATTCCTTCTATCGAGCTATCTGGGAGGAGTTCTGGTTTTCGTAAGTTAATAGAAGCAGGTACTTTTTGTAGTCTGACATTTTTATAATTCTAGCACTGATGCCAGGCAACAGACTTAGTCAACATAAATCAGACTAAATATAATATCACTTGGAATATTTGAGCATTTGAGATTATCCCCAAAATAATAAAAAAAAAAAGTACTGCCACTATTCTGTAAGATGCTTGAATCTTACACACAAAGCCTTTTGTGCCACAAGATATTGATATTTCAAAACAATAGAATAATTAAGTTTTCAAAATCAAGCTCAAAACAGAGTCTTCTGGGATGCCTCTTGGTAACCCCAACTCCCCACTTCCACTTACTTTCTTTTTAATGTGGCATAAGCTTTCTCTCCAATGATTACCGAAGTCTCCATATTTGCATGCTGTTCCCATGCACACAACAGCATGGCTTTTGGAAAAATTAAATGCTTGACAGATTTTTACATAATATTATGTGGCTGTATTTCCATGACCTTATTTATACTTCTCCCAGTCATTTAATACTTTCACCATAACCAAGTTTTATTTCTGTCTGTCTGGGTTAGTTTTTGGTCAACTTGACAAAATCTATAGCCTTTGAGAAGAGGGAACCTCAGCTGAGAAAATGTCCCAACCAGATTGGTCAGTGGTCTAGCCTGTGGTGTATTTTCTTGATTCATGATTGATTCTGGTGGGCCTGGGTGGTGCTACCCTTGGGCTGGTTGGTCCTAGGTGCTATAAAGAAAGCAGGCTAAGCAAGTCATGGGGAGAAAGCCAGTAAGCAGCACCCCTCCATGGCTTCTACATCAGTTCCTGCCTCCAGGTTCCTTCCCTCAGTGATGGACTGTTACATTGAAATGTAAGATGAAGTAAACCCTTTCCTCCCCAATCGGCTTTTGTTTATGGTATTTGATCACAAGAGGAACCCTAACTAAAACAATATCTCATTTTATCACTATCCTCCAAGTTTGTGATAGTTACCACTGAATAGCAAGTGGAGATGTTATCCACTGAAATTTCATGTTTAGTAGGGGCTGGAAAGATGCTTCAACAATTAAGAGCATTTGCTTCTCTACCAAAGGACCCAAGTTCATGTCCAAGTACCCACATCAGGTGGCTCACAAACTTTTATACATAACTCCAGCTCCAAGGAATCCAATATCCTCTTCTGAACTCTGCCTGCACCTGCACTCACTTGTGGGCCTACCTTTACCAGCACCACACACACACACACACACACATACACACACACACACACACACACACACACACACACACACACACACACACACACACACAAAGAAAAGTAAATCTTTTTGAAGAAAAATATGTTTATTAAGTTATTTTTAATTTGGTTCTGAGATCTACTTTAAACAAAATGAGCACTGTATAACAGAATTTACAATTTTTTTAACTAAAAAAAATTATTGAACAAAAGAAAATAGGAGTAGTCTAACTAGACACAAAATGGCTGTGAAGGACATTTAGCAACATCCAATTTTTGTGTTTCTCACCCCCCTGTTTATGCAAGTGAGAAAGTTGTAGATTTACAGAGAAACTAAAAGACAACATCAACAATACAGGCGTATTGCAAAAGCACAAAAGAACTACAAATGGGGATGGCCACGAACTTTCTCTGGTACAGAGGTCTGGACATGGGCAGCCCAATAATGTGAGTGAGTAGAGTCTAAAGTTGAACCATCTTTTAAATTACACACATAATATCTGAAACCTACACTTTCATTGTAAGTTACAATTTTGAAAGACAGCAGAAAGAAACAATAAGTCACCCCAATTCTTCCTATGGATTCTTTATGCTGGTGCTGTGAAAGGCTCTGAGTCAGAAGGTGTAGCCCACTTAAGCCAGGACAAAAAGAGACATTGAATTTACTGTCATACTAAGGAGATAGGTGAAATTCTGAGAGACATAATTGGCCCCAAAATGTGTGTGTAGAGCCACCTCTTAACAATGGACTGATAGGGCAAAGAAGCACTAACCTCCAAATTTATACAACTTATTTGAGGATTTTGCTAGAAGCCAAAAAAAAAAAAAATCTATATCTTCTTTACGTATACCAAGGCATACAGAACAAAATGGGGCTGAAATATGATAGGGAGATGTGTTTGTTTGTTTGTTTGAATCAGAGGTAGGGGATACCTCCTCTCCACTTCCCTTCTCCTCTGTCTCTGATGTCTACTGCCACTCTCAGGATGTTCAGATCTATTTTGACCTCTGACCTCTGACCTCAAAGGGTCTCATTACCTGGGTCTGTCTAAGACACTGCATGCTGGCTGTCAATGCCAATGAAGGCCCTAGAGAGGATAGCTAAGGGTCTCTCTGAAGCAATTAACTTACATCATAAGAGTTATCAGCTGTGAATGGCAAATGGCTTTGTACACCACTGACAAGTGGCCAAGGCAAGACTTAACCTAGTTAAGGCAAAATCATCTTCCACTCTCACCCACCAGCCTACAGAGCCTGTCCCCACTAGAGGAACATATCACCTAGACCCTGATCAAAAAGTGGCACTTGCAGCTTGTATCTTTTTCACCTTGTTGAAATATCCTAATTCTTTGCAAACTCAGTACTAAGAATGGACAATGAAACAAAATGTGAGAAAGTCCAGATAAATTTCCAATGACATAAAACAGAAGTAATCTCAAAGAAAATAATCCTGTCTATTTTTTTTACTTAGAAGTCTAAACTGCCTATGACCATGATTTCATTGTGCTGCTAGATCAAGTTCATTTCTGAGGTGTTGATTCAATGTCAATATAAATGGGTTCAGAAACAGCTCAAGGTGAATACAAAATCCAGTCATCCCAGTAAGGACCCAAAGTTCCCTCCTCCCTTCAGAGTTGGGTTCACAGAGACTAGTGTATTTCAAAAGCGGCACTACTGGCCTTCTTTCTTTGGGAAAGAATGGACAGTTATATATACCACCCAAAGAAAACCAGACTATAATGGAGCCCTGAAATGAGAATCTTGAGACTATAACAAAAGATAAGGGGCCTATGGCTTAAGAAAATGTTTTAAAATTTTTCCTTTGCCAGCACAAGTTAACAAAATAATAACAAAGTTCCTTATTAACATAAACTGATTTTTTAATGGAATAATTAACTGACATGACCCACTCACCTGGTATTTAACAGCCCTTACTCCCTTGGCCCAGGTGCAAGGCTAACAGCACTGTTGAAGGATGGGTATTTCCCCTCTGCTGTTTCACAAACACGCTTGCATTGAGTGAACTTTTTACTTTGTGTTTACCTGGATTAGGTTTTGGCTGAACATTCATTAAGATTAAGACACAACAAGAGGTGCAGAGGTGATGAGACAGTCTCAAGGCCATTATTCCTCCCAGGAGACTTCCAGGAAGATATCAAATGCAATTTGTTTAGGAAAAAAGTGAAAGAAAGAAAGAAAGAAAGAAAGAAAGAAAGAAAGAAAGAAAGAAAGAAAGAAACTCACCCAAGAATTTTGAAAATACAAATAAATGATGTAAAAAGAAAGAAAAACTCAAGTGTATACTTTATCTAAGTTCACATTTTCCCCCCTAGAAGTCAAAAACAGAGGCACATATGGATTCTGAGCTCCAGTATATGGAAGAGGTTTCCTTTGCTGGAGACCAAAGCCTCCATTAACACTGATTGCTTGAGCCAAGAACTCTACTCCAAATATGTTATCTTGAACCATAATAAAACAAACAATAGTGTTAAGAAGCTGTCGTTAATTGTGTCTAATCCCCAGGGAAGGCAGCCACCAAGGCTGCTTGAAACCAAATTGGGAGATTAGAAGTAATTTCACTCCCAATTTTCCTAGTTCCACTAAAAAGTAAAAATAAAAATGAATCAGTCCCAAGTTCATTATACTCATTAACTATAGAATTTACAGTACAACCACAAAGATGGAGAAACAAACAAGTAAACAAGCAACCCATCCCACCAGGACTAGTTGGATATTTGGTTTGCAGTTTAAGCAAACCTTTGATATTTGATCTTTGACTTCCTTATCTGCTCAGAATGTGTTGTTAATCTTATAGGAGGTTTTTAAATTTGGAATTACAAACATAAACTTTCATTAGTCCTTCATTAATGAAGAATACAACTGGGTCCAGTCAATGAAGAAGTGTGAAAAATCCATTCCACGGGTTGTGGACCAGCAAAACAACACAGAGCTCATTTTTGGTTTATACTTTCAGGATGTGATGAAGACAGCAGCAAGGCCTTCACAGCTTTCCAAGCACTTTATACCCACATCATCTCCAATTCCAAAGGGACCTGATGTTCTATCCATTACTAAGAATGTGGCTTGAGAACTTGCAGAGTGAGGAGCCTTCACCTGTATTGCCCTAGAGACTTTGTCTGTGACTTCAGGGATGCCACTTACCCACTCTGCTTTACTCCTCCACTTCAAAGGAGCTATCATAGAACTTTTAAAATGTTTATTTACTCCATCCCACTAGGGTATTAGAACAATGAACTTGATAGAACCTTTCCAATGTACTTTGATCCCTATAAGGAAAGTTGTCATAAAAATAAAGGCATTGTTGTTATTATTCTAATTGAGTTATTTGTAAATGATCATCTTGATGGAGCCCAGCCCTCAGATATAGAGCAGAAAATTCTACTAAGTCCTCCAGGGGACAATTGCCTCCTGGCAATTATACCCATAACTGAATTTCCTTATTACTGTTATAAAAGACTATAGTTCAAGGAGAAACAAAAAGGGAGTTTAAGAAAAAATTATGCTGTCTTCAATGGAAGATGCTGAGCTTGCAAATTTGGGACCCAAGGCTATAGGTGAACTCTGAAGAACATGTGTTCTAAATTAGTAGTGTTTGTTAGTCATGTCAAAAAGTCAGGTGTCCCTGTGGCTGCAACTTTTCAGCAGAATTTAGAAGTCAAAGGGGAGGGGAGTAAAATTACAATGGTAATGTGGGCCCAACTCTAAAAGACTACAATACAATGACCAAAAAAGTGGCTCAGGATAGTATTCTCACTGTAAAGCCTATCACACAGTACAAAAAGCATACAAGAAAATTAGGCTTGAGCTCAGGAGAAAAACACATGTTCAATTTTTAATGAAAAGTCAAGAAAAAAAATCTCAGGACCATGTTTAACTTTCCCCTAGTCTTTGGACAGAATGTAACACTCTCCTCTATCAATCAGCAAACACCATTGAGAAGTGGTAGGTAGCTCTATTTTAGTCAGAGTTCCATGGTCCTCAAATGGAACTTTTTTCTAAATAAGGAATAATTTTTTTTTTTGCCTTATAAAGTATTAGAGGCGCTGTGTAGCCCAGTGGTGGAGCACTGGCCTACCATGCAATAAATCCCAAGTTCAACCTCTGGTACTTAAAGAGAGAGAGAGAGAGAGAGAGAGAGAGAGAGAGAGAGAGAGAGAGAGAGAGAATATCCGAAGCAAAACAGACATCACAATAAGAACATAGATTATGACTGGTCCCATGTATCACAGAAAACACTTTAAAAAACTTAAAACATAGAGCTTAAATCGGGAAATTGTTGAAAGATTGAAAGGGGATTTCTTATTACTAATGTTTTAGAACTTCAATCTTTTACAGTGTTAGCCCTGATGGTGGTTTGTATGTCATCTATTGATGCAAGTTAAACATGAGGTGATCCAAAGAGATCAACCAGAAAGGACGTGTGAGACCATTTGCTATATGGGAACAAGAAATATTACTTGTCTTATTTTGTAAACAATGGTCTGTTCAGTCCACACATTTGGTGAGTGTGAGAGTCATTCAATAGGCTCGTTAACAGTCCTGGTTCCTGAACCTCAGCCCCAATGATTATGATTCCTACAGCAATTCCAGGGCCAAGAAAGTAACACTTCCATCCTGCAGTCTCCCAGTTAACTCACCTGCTGTCCTCGGGCCATGGACAGGCTGCTAATTCTTATTCACAGATGCCAAATGGGAAAGCAGACAGGTTCACAACTATCAAGTCCTCTAAAAAAAATGTAAGCTTTTAGCCAAAACCTATGTCCACATTCTTCTCTTGCTGCCATGCAATGCATCAGACTTTGGCCAAAGATCACAACTGAGCTGGGAATCCTAAAAAGCAACTGCATTCAGATCCTCCCTGAACCCGTCTGAACTCTATCACACTCCACAAAGCTGTGAACACAACTGTACTAGAAGCACCATCCCATCCCTGTCTGGCTCAGGGATACTTTAGGTTCAGATCCAAGAGATTTGAAGTGACCCCAGGTTCCACTCTCAGCATCCAGTACTACAGTTTTCTCCAACTCGAGCACAGAAGGATTAAAAAGAAAACACAAATATTGGCATAGGTGACTTGAGGTTACTTGACCTTTCTGAAGGAAGGAAGATTTTGGCAACCATAACCTGGCAGCTGTCTGGAAGGCAAGGCCAGGACACAAAGAGGAAGACAGGAAGCAGGGAGCTGGCCATGTGTCCTTGGCAGGCTGCAATGCAGCAGGGTGAACCACCTCATCCCTGCCAAACCAGAAACAGCGGGGAAAGCCCAGCTAATTGGCAAGTCCCAGCCGGCTACAGTGTCCATCCTCCGCTTTAAATGACTGATGAAGTTAAATGGAATGCCAGACCCTAATCTACTTAAACAAGATCCTCCTCTACTCTCTCAGAAACTTAATTTGCTCCTATGTGTGTTTCCCTGGGAAGTGGCAAGGCATAGCTGAAGACTGCAAGGGCTGAAAAAGAGTTTAAAGGAAAAATGTTCTGGAGTCTGCTGATGCCCATATACATTTTGCTTCTGAAGGGTGTGTGTGTGTGTGTGTGTGTGTGTGTGTGTGTGTGTGTGTGTGATTTTAACTAGCAAACCTTCCACTTGCTTATTTTCACTCAAAGAAAACTGGAGTCAGTGTTGCATATCGAGCAAGAACTCCACTCCATTTGGAGGACATAGGCATTTAAAAACAAATGACAAAACCCTCTAAGACACCCAAGGAGACTGCAGAGCCACACCCCACCTACAGTAGGCTACTGTTTTTATTAGTTGGCTCAACAGGAAGGATGATGGAGCATCATCTCCCTGCTCCTGTGTCTTTTTGATGCTAAAGTAGGGACTCACACAGGAAGGAGAGGCAGAGGAAGCTGTGCAAATAAACGGAGCCCAGGTCTGCTGCTAAAAGTGAATCTAGGGAGCTGCACTACAGCACGGTTTTCTCCCTGGGGTGCACTCGATGGCTAGGCACATTTCCTTGTTTTTAAGAAAGTATTAATGTCTTCTCCAAAACTCACACTAACATTTCAGAGTGCCTTCTGCTTTTTTAAACACAGAAGCCAATGATAAAATTAAATTGAAAAGAAATTGCAAACACCTTCTTTAGAACTGGAGAGAGAAATATAATAAACACAATCTACTGTTTTCTACCAGAAATTTCTTAAAGTCCCAGAACTTTTATCCTTTAAGAACTTTCTCCCTCATCTTCAGATCTTCACGTCACCCTTGGTACTCCAGAGCTTACTGAGGAAGGGTCAAATGCCAGGTTCACTCCCTTGATTCTTTTGTTTACTGTGATACACCCTCTAGACCATTAAAAATATTTTTTTCAACTTTGAAAAACTTCCTTTTAATGTTTCTTTATTAACTTTTATTTTCTTTGTTTTTGATTTCTATTATTCTTTCTTCCCGTGTTTGTCCTCAAGGATGTGTTCTCATGTCTCTTACCTTTTTGCCAATATTTTCTTCTCTATATATTTCTGTTCAGCATTCTAAAATAGTGTCTTGATTTTATAACCCAAGTTTGCTATGAATTTATTTAATAATTAAAGTTTTTTATAATATCTGAAAAAAAATCCCTCCCCCCGACAAAAAGATAATTTGGAAAAATAAACGAGGACCTAGTATGCTTAACTCTGTTCTGAAGCAACACTGAGTGCTAAGGATAAAGTGTGTGGGGGACCTTGGCAGATTCCAAAGCAGGTGCCAGTGACCTAGGCGAAGGGACAAACATGCTAGGCAGACAGAGCTTAAGTGAGAAGTTTTATTAGAAAGGGAAGTGGGGGAGAGGAAAGAGATAAAGAGACTTAGAGACACCGAAGGGGGAGGGGACAGAGAGGGAGACAGGAAAAGTCCTGTCTGCCCCAGGGGAGCAGCAGGGAAAAGAGAGGGAAAAGAAAGAGCCAAAAGAGAGCAGAAGTGAGCAAAGGTCTTTCTTTTAAAATGGTCCTTTGCACCTGCATGCAGACTAGTAGTCATGGAACCCTGGGCTGACCAGGGTATTGCCTAAGTGTATTCTGCCAGGTGACAGGGGCGGGCCAGCATAATACCTGATCCTTACACTGAGAAGCAAAATGAAAGGGAAAAACACCACTGGTTCTCCACCTACCAGGGATCAACAGTAATCTTCCGGCCACCACTAGGGTGCCTGAGCACTACTGCTGCTATTCCCATCAGTCACAGGGGGTCCTAATTGACTTCAGACTCCAAGTATCTGGAACTTTTTTTCAAAGCTCCTTTTTCCTTTGGGGACCACTTCCTTTGTCTACGTAAGCCTCCTTTTTGTGGGAGTATCTTTCTAAAGTGGATGGCTATCTCTTTCTCCAGGGTCACTGCCTAAGGAAATCCTTCCATTGGCCCACCTCCTGGTTCCCACCTGCATCCCCGGGGGCAAACTCCAGCATCTCCACATTGCTAAATTCTACTCGTTGTCTGGGACACCCAACCCTTCGTAGCTAACCCAGCTCTCATTTGAACGGCAAAGTCCTTTATCTATCGGTGTCGCTCCTGCACGACTTCTGCCCACTCTCTCCCATTTCAGTGAACAGGAAAGACTCATGCTGGCAACCCCTCACCTCAAAGCTCCTCTTTCAGGTGCTGGCCCAGACCTTACCTTTCAAGGCCCCTCCCTCTTGTCTCGCTAATTGCAGGTCTCCACGCTCTTTACCCATGTGGTTTTCATTACTGCAATGTCCCTACTCTGACGTCAGACAAACTCCAATTTCATCTTTAAAGTGCTTGATTTCCTCCGTCTGGTATATTCTTCCTGGCCCTCTCTCTCTGCATCCACCTAATGAGACCACCCTGCAGGGCCCACATCACTTTGCTCCTATCTCTAATATAAGGCTTTAACCCTGCAATACAGCTGGTTGTACATATGTTGTTTGCCTCCATAATTGTGACTGACTGTATCCTAACGTACCTTGCTAGTCTGAGACATTTATTTACACTGAAGAAAAAGTGTTATATTAAATATCCTATCCGTGGTATGAAAATCACCCATTCCCTCAAAGAAAAGGCAATTTAAAAGAATGATAATGAGCTAGCAGTTGAAACAAGTAATTAACATCCAATGATAGTCTGCGGCTAGTGAACAGCTCAGTGGTACACCAACTGGCTTGCATGCATAAGGCCCTAGTTCAATCCCCAACAACAAACAGAAATACATCTAATAACTACAGCATTTGCCCATTTGTTTATTTTTAGAGGACTGAAAGCGAACAATGTTCTTTCTATGTATCATTCCCTTCCAGAGCTATTAAAACTTGCCTTATATGGAACACTTTAATCTGTACTATATTGATGTTCATTCACTTACAAAAAAAAAAAAACAAAAACAAAAACAAAACAAAAAAAAAAACTTACAAGTAAGGCCATATGTAGTAGTATGCACGTTTAGCCCTAGCACTCCAGTGGCAAAGCAGGCAGGCTCCTGGAAGTATGAGGCCAGCCTGGTCTATGTAGTTAGTGGGACCAGTTATAGTGAGACCCAATATGTTTTGAAAATAATTGACATTTTCCTAACAGAAACACAAAGCAAACCCAAACTTTCTGTTTGTTCATTGTTTTCTGCTACTAAAGCAAGCGACAGACCACAACTGCTGGTTTGCATCTGCAGAGCATACTGAGTAAAGGTGACGACAACGATGAAACAGCCACAGCTGCACAAAGTGCGACCTGACTGTGAGAAGAGTAGTTTAACATTCTCTGCGCTCTGCTGTCTTCAGCTGAGAGGAATGTATGAGCTAATTTGGGAGCGGGAGAATCAAATTATTAATTATCTCAAATAAAAAAAAGTCATGTGGTCACACACTAGTTTACTACCTGGAGAAAGACTAAATAAAAGACTCTAAAGAAGTCCTAAGAGAAAACACCATAAAAACCAGTTTCTATTATACTTCACTTACCATTAAGGAAAAAAATACATTAAAAAAAATCATAACCAGGACTGAAGAGATGGCTTAGTGGTCAAGAGCACTTGCTGCTCTTGCAGAAGACCCATGTTCGGTTCCCGGCACTCACATGGTGGCTCACAGCCATCCACAATTCCAGTACAGGAGATCCACTGTGCTCTTCTGACCTCCACAGATATCAAGCATGTCTGTGGTCCCAATACAGGCATATATATAGATACCTACAGGCAAAACATTGATATACATAAAATAAATCTTTAAAAAGAGAAAAGATTAAAACCAAAGAAAATCACTAACCCAGAACAAAGTTTCCAAGTAGGAATAAAGGCATAAAGGAAATCATAAATTTAAAAATCCATTTTCAAGAAAATACATCCATATGTATGGCATACATACATGACTTTCCTTAATTTATTAGAACTATATAAGCAAATCACTGCAAAGAGACCTAGTGGATCGTGATGTCATATTCCTTATTGGGGGGGGAGTGAACTTTTTACAATGTCAATTAATTCCAAATTTAGCTTTAAAATCCCATGACCTCTACCATTTTTTAGGTTAGCTAAAAAAGATCTATTGACTGGCTTTGTGAGCATAACAGTTGAATGCTACTCTAGATAGAAAATTATTTCTTTCAGTCTATAAGAATAATTATCATGGCGATCACACAATTATTATAATTATATCTGTAAGAACGGGTATTGGGAATTTATCTCTGAAGCTGTCTCATGCATTGCAGGGGACATTTATCTTTTATAATGATCACCAACACAAGTGTCTTTATGCAGAAACATAAGTGATTTTACCTCTTTCTATTAATATCCTCTTGTATGCTTTGGGAGCCAAAAAAGACAGCCCCCACATCTTCCCCCCAAAGCAACTCTCTGAGTCAAGTCAGGACTGTGGCTTTTTTGAGACAGAAAGCTATGCTTCCCCTTCATGGCAACCTAACATTCACAGTGTGCTTTCCTAAATGGATGGCGCCCCCCCAAAAGCCCCTCAAATCTGTGTTTCATAAACTGTACTCTAAGAGAAGTAGCAATAAAGTTTATTACAGAGCTAAAGTATCTGCATAAACCCGGTTAATTGAAAAGTGGGTGGAGAAGGCTGCCAAATTAAATGTTTACATTAGCACAGCTGTATTGTAAAAACATTCTGCCCCCTGTGCTTTGTAATTATAAGATATTTCTGGACTGTGTATCTCTACAAAGTTTATCTCCACTGCCAAGAGTGTCTTGGCACAGAGCGGCTGCAGCTCTTGGCAGCCAGGGCTCTGCGCGGGCAGATCTAAAATGGCTGCCAAGCGGCCTCCTGAAATGTCGCCGGCCTGTGCTGGGCCAGGGCAAAGGCCACTGCGGCTGAGCAGGGCTGAAGGCTGTCTCAAAGGCCAGGGGGCATTTCCCACACGGATAAGAGATGGTACTGCAACTTACTGTTTTGTTTTGTTCCCTAAAGCTGCTCAGGAAAACCACAAAGCATTATCTGAAGGCTACAAGTTAGAAACTCGAAGACAAGGGTCTGGTTCCAAATTCCATCTCGGTCACAGGTGAGCCCTCAAAGCTTTCCGCTAATTAAAGAAGCTATTGGAACCTGTGTGAAAAGGTAAAAATCAAATCCTCCTGACCACATTTAAATTGACTGTGGAAGAGCCTGCATGGGCCAGCTGCCATTTGCTGTGGTGAAATGTGCTCACACTCGGAGCCCCAGCACAGTAAGCGTGTAAAGAAAGTGCATGCAAGATCAATCTGCTTCTCTCTCGGCCTTTTTAAAGGCTGTGGTCCTCTTATATCATCCAAATAACATTATAAAACAGCCCTTTTATGCTTTTCTCTGGCAAACACCTCGATTTGAGGAATTAATTGTCCATAGCACAAAACCCACCTAATTAAGAAAAGTGAAATAAAATCCATAGTTCTTGCATCTCTGCATGACAGAAGCCAACTACAAGGGCAGTGAGGAAGGAGGACAGACGGGAGGGTGAAGGGGTAGAAGCAAAGGAATGAGGAAGTGAAGGAAGAAAGGGGTAGAGGGTGAAACTAAGATACACTGAATTCTTCATAGTAGGAATTTAAAACATAAAACCTGAAGAAACAAAAAAAGGAACTAACTCCGGCAAGATGTACACCGTCTTTATCCTCTCTCTCTCTCCTCCACCCCCCAGCTAAAATGCTGTGTCCCCAAGTGCCAAATGTTGCATAATGAGGCTACTGGCTTTTTCTTTTAAGGCATTTAAGGCGTTCCACAAGTTGAAGCTGAGGATGATAGACACATTAGGCTCAATGTACTATCCTGTAATCATCATTGGCAGTGACTATTAAGCTTCAATTGAATCCAGCATTCTACCCTGTACTCGGAGAATTCAGAGATGAAGCATGAATTCCAAAAAACTAACACATACTGGTGGCACTCATTACATTTACTATGCTTATTCACATAAATGTCCTGTAGTTCTACTTTTAATTTTATGCCCACATACTCAGCACAGCCACACTAATAATTTTTGCTTCTTTTTCAATCCCCATTATAAAGGAAGAAGGCCTACCATCTCTTTAATGCTATATTGATCGTGTACACATGTCTATGCAGGTATGTTCACTGTTCATGCATGTATGGCAGCCAGCCTCTTTCTCTGTTGTTCTCCACCTCAGTTTTTTGAAGTAGGGTGTCTCACTGAACCAGGAGATTGCCTCTACAGCTATACTGGCTATCCTACAAGCCCCTAAGATCCTCCTTGTGTCTATCTCCCTGCACTGGGATGAGAGGTGTAAGTCACAGCCAGCTTTGATGTGGATGCTAAGGATCCAAACCAAGGTCATAAAGCTTGAGCAACAAGCACTTTACCCACTGAGCCATCCTGAATCCTTTCCAAGGGTGTATTATGCATACTATCTGCTTGCCAGTATTCATCGAAAAACACAGACGCATGGCTACTTTCCCTGGAAATTTCTTAAGATTTGCTTATTTTATGTATATGGATATTTTGTTTACATGTCTATGGACCACATGCATACCTGGTGCCCTATGAAGGCCCATGGGTGGAAATTTCTATAGCGCGACAATTTCTCACCATTATTATGACACTATATATAATATATTTAGACACTCTTAGTTTTCTAATTAGTTGTCAGAATGGTAGATATCATAGCCCTGTAATGATGGACCTCTGTGAACAGACTGATGAACCAAAGTCAATATGCTCAAAAGACATCCCTACTTTTCCTGGTGGCTGAATAACACCCTTAAAACTTGGCTGATTTGATTTATTTCTGTGAGATTTTTATGGTCTGATTTTGCTAACTTGTCATTTTCCTTCTTGAGAGTTTCCAAATTCCAAAACAATAATCTACACAAGGATCATTCAACAAATGGTGATTGATCTCCTCCTGCACATAGGATTCTATTCTGGAAGGATATGTTGATTTACAGAAACACTAAGTTTCAGAATTGCTTGTTCTTTATTTTGGCCATTTTTAACACACCTATTGACAAATGGCTATATTCTACAACCTCAACTAGAACACAAGTTTCTAGAAGTTGTATACTTCATGAATTATTGAGTACATAAGATGGTACAGCACATATAAAATTGATACCTATGCCTGAAAGGGTACTACTGAGAATAAATGACCTATGTGTAAAAGCCATGATGAATATTCCACACATTGACTTAAAATACTAGTTCCTTCTCTTTATCAGTGACTATTTATTGAATGAACAGTAGTAAAGTGAAAATAAGGCTGAGAGATGTTTGCACGTTCATTACTGTTCTCTGGGCCATTTTAACAGCAACAAAGAAGGTGGGCTCTGATCACTGTCATTTTAAAATAAGAAATATTGACCAAATATGTTCAGCTAGTACATGAAAAAGCAAGGAATTAAACCCAAGACAATCTTGACTCTAAAGTCCAATTTCAATATCTTTCCAAGTCTGAGTGTTACTATTAGATCCAAAAACAAAACAAACAAACAAAAAAACCAATACATTGCAGGTAGATGTGTTACCTCTCAAGTTCCAGGGGCTCTTGGTCAATTCTCCTAATTTTTGACATATAACTTTACAATTTTCCAGACAGAGACCTCCCTTGAGTAGAGGCTATTGAGTGTGGTAAACTGATATTGTGGTTTTGTAATATGCACAAACAGAGACCAGAAAACCCTGCTGCCCATGGCATGCCACAAATTGAAGCCTGTACTGGCACACTGCAGTGACTACAGTGACAGGCCAAGGGCCAATGAGTACAAGCAGCTCCATAACGATAGCATCCTCATCAGTCACCACCCTGATTATACCCACAAACCTCCCAATCTCCCACCAGAGTCCTGGAACTTCCAGAGGATCAAGTGATTCCCTGCTAAGCCACCTCTCCCAGTGACACTCTGATGTCTCCCATTTTCATTTTGTACATGACTCTTAATTTAGTCTTTGCGGTTGGTACTGTACTGGGGCTACCAGGCTGATCATTTTCCTACCACTGTGGAGAACAGCCAGTTCCCACTGTTTCCTCCCAGAGACAGACCTCCACCACCTTCTTCAACACTTATTCACAGACAGGTCAAGTCCTCCAACAAGGAATAGTTCTTTGCTTCAGTGGACATGATCAGTTATAACACAGATTACAGCACTGTGAAATTCACAAGGCAAGACCTCAGTCTGAAAAGATGGCAAGCAACAAAACAATGATAGAAATCAAATGGAAGGAGTCTTCACTTCCTAGTAGCTGAATCACCAAGAAGTCACATGAGCCACTTTATACTTAGAACTGACAGAAGGAAATAAGATCAGATTTGTAAAAGCCGCTATGGCTTAAGTTCTGGTTTTATTATTCATGAAGTATAATATTCATTCTCTTAATTTTTTTTTACTTTCAGAAGGTTTTTCTTGCTTTTTCTTTCTTTTTTATTTTTTAAACAAAGCCCTTCAAGAGCATGTTAATTGAACAACACAGAAATCCCTCCAGTAGTTGGGGGAGAAGGAATGGGGGTGAGGGGAGGGAGAGGGAGAGGGGAATTACATGTGAAACAAGCCTGTTCCCTAACTTGAATTAATAATAATAAAAAGAGAGAAAAAAAAAGAAATCCCTCCAGTATAATGACTATGATAAGAGAATCATTTGGGGGGGGCACTTTGAAATTTTTCACCTCACCTTTAGGAACTTGGGGTTATTTTCTTTAGACCATTCAGCAATATTTAAAAGGTTCAAAGGACTCTTATTTGAGGGGCTTGAGTAGACAAACTACATACTCAATGAAATGCTTTATCTCTTCTCAAGAGGCTAGATCATTAAATTCATCTAGACACACTGGCTAAGTCAATGTATTTCTAAACCTCTTTTACAGTGTGATGTGATTTTTACCCTCCTTCCTGCCTTGTAAGATTCTAGCCTAAAGGAGAAAAGATCATATATTGAAATAACAAGAAATTGTGAAAAACTAAAGATGCAATGTTGTCTGATAGGTGGCCAAGCAGAACAGGCAGGGAAATGTTTCTCAGTGCTGAGTATCCAATAAGATGCTCAACCATGATCTACAGCAAAAGTTCACTTCCCTTGTCATGTGACTAATACAAATAAACGAATCTTTTATACATGTCTGTAGGGAGACACCATAACCACGCCTCCTAAGGGCTGGCTACAGGTGTGCCTGAACACGCCCATTAGGGCGTGGTCAAGGTGATATCAGGATGATGTGGGAAAAGTTTAAAGAGTTAGGGAATGCACATGGTAGCCCCTCTTTTCCCTGCTGCTTTTGGCTTGATCTGCTTTCCTGCCAGTTGGCTAGGGAGCTCTGTAAGTAAGGCATTTTACCTAATAAATATATCCTGACCATTACATGACTACATACTGGAAATTAATATCAATACATGTCAAATCATGTAAATAAAATAAGAAAATACAGTAATAACCAAGTTTTTTAACAAAAATTTCTTTTAAAAATATACTTTTCCACCTACTTCTTATTCATCTCAAACACTAAGCTAGTATTTCTTAAATGAAGTCTTTTCTGGCATTACTGCTGACTTCTGGACAGAGAAGTAAGAAGAACACAACTGATCAGCAATTGCAACAAGAACACTGACAAAGACTCAACATTTATAAGACAGAGAGTGTGGGAGAATGCAGCTTTAATTGTGCATACATATTTTTATTCATTAAGATGAATAACCAACCAAATCCCACACTATGGTGTCCTGGCCTCATAACACATTAATAAAGTTTCTTAAAGGTTTTGGCAGGGGGCCAGCACAGTCCATTAACTCTTTGCAAGTTGTAAAAAGAAGGAAAGTCATTTCGGTCTGTTTTGTGGTTATGAATGAAACAGCAGGCGGCCTGCATGGAAACGTCACTTTGGATATGGTGGTGGTAATGGAAGCTTTGCTGATCAGTTGTGGAGAACTGTGGAGAAGTTAATGCATGCCACCACAGCCAGGCTGCAAGGCCCTGCTGCAAAGCTAACCACTCTGAGTAGGGGAAAGAGCAGAGGCCTCCAAGTTCAGATCTGTTGATCTTGCTAATAGACTGTCACACTGCATCTGGGTAAACGTAGCCACTGTGAAACCCAAAATTATAGAATACATCTTATGCCACTAAGCTGTGCTCTGTTCACACTTTTTTTTGGGGGGGCGGGGGGTCATAAAATCTAGCTGCTTCTGCATATACTTCATGAAGTCTGGACTGTAAAAATAGAGAAAAAAAAAACCTTTAACTTAAAAAACAAAATTCTCCCTTTCCTGTGTTTTGTTTAACACGCTTGAGTTAAGTTATATAAATACCTACAACAATTGGGAGCCACGTGTTTGTCTCCAACTTTGCCTAACAATTTGAATTGAAGTGCTGCACTTCTCAAAGCTTACAATGCCATCTGTTCTCATTTTCACAACACCACAAACATTTGGGGAAAGGATACAATATTTCGCTTCCTTTCCAGAATGAAAACTAGAAAACTTCAATGAAGGTAAACATATATAGAAGCATCCACGTCACCTAGGAAAGCCCCAAATACAGGGGACATCCAAGCTATGGAGAAGCCTAAATACAAGGTGGATTTCAGACTCCTTGCTGGTTCAGATCTTTCATGTACTCCACTAAAACATAAAAGTTGCTTGTTTCTTTTTAAGATTCTCACAAATAATAATTGAAAAGTTTTAAAGTATTTTTTAAATTAACTTAAAGATTAAGTTATAGATACTGAAAGCCGAGCCTGTATCATTGTTTTTGTCATTTTGGTTGTTCGGAAAAATATCTAAAATGTAAGCACACATACATATCCGTGCATGTATGTGACACATCACACTCACATACTCCACTAATCTCCAGCCAAACATGAATAGCATCATTAGTTACTTGTGGGTGTCAAAGCCACAAATTAACTACAATGATCTATCACTTCATATGAGGCCAAAAAATAACATTTCAAGGAGAAGAGACAATAATAATAAGTATAACAGAAAGTATAGTTCATTCTTTACTTTTGTTTAAAGTGTTTTACTAGGAAGAAAACAGGAAGAATATTTTTAACCTTCAAACGTAAGTGTTCTTGGCTGGGTCCTGAAGTGTTTTTCCTTCTTATTTCAGGTTTTGTTGAGT
Organism: Cricetulus griseus; assembly: GCF_003668045.3. NCBI lineage: Eukaryota > Metazoa > Chordata > Mammalia > Rodentia > Cricetidae > Cricetulus > Cricetulus griseus. Next base: position 65,384,129 of record NC_048595.1, on the reverse strand, counting down.
CCATCCAGAGTATTATTTTAGCTGTGTCTCTTGTACACTGCAGGTTTTCTGTGAATTTGTTGCCTTTGGCTAGGTAAAAATGTAGGAAAATCTGGCAAGAGCTGAAAACCCCATCTATAGGAACCAATTATTTTGTTTCTATTTGGACTAAAAGCCAGAAATGGTATTCAATAATTGTCCCCTAATAGTTTAGAATGAGTTAACTTTACTATTTATACATACTATGTTATAACCATTACATATATTTATTATGCACATATATTACTCTATACTTGCATTATATATATACATATAGACTTGCATTAGAAAAACTGCATCCACCGAACAATCTAGATTCAGATATGGATGAATCTAAGGAGTTTCTTAAAATAAATAAATACTTTCTTTCCTATATCAACAGTTTGAAACATACAGAAAGAGATGAGATATGACAGTTGTGCAGACTGGTTCTACACTATCTAAAAAACAAAGTAATATAAGAATTCTAGTGATTTAAAAATGGCAGGCACAGTTATGAAAAACAGCAAAAATGGGGGGAAGGGACTGTGACTACAATATTATTCACCTAAAACAAAGGAAAAGGGCACTATACTACTAAGGTACTCAAGGCAAGCAACTGGACAAAGGTCAACCTGAGTACAGAAAACAGACTGAGGGAAATCAAGGTACAGATGGTGCAGTGCAGGGAGTCATGACAGAAAGTTTATTGATTCCTCAGAGAGATGAGGCATGGAGGTCCTGAAGAGCTCCCTACTGTTCTGACAACCACAGCTGACAGGACCATTCAATCAGCCAGGCCCTGGGTTTCCCAATAATACCGGTGAACTCATGGGCACAGTTATTAAAAGTGATGATGGGGAGGCACAGATAGGAGAGTAACTGAGAGGAAACACTTCAAAAAGGGCTTTGGCATGACAAAAGAACTAAAGAATTTAAGTGATCTCTCCCCTACTTAAAATATTCACAACCAAATGTGTCACTAAGTTTAATGGTAACTTCAGTTTAACTGGCACTTAATGCATACAGCTTCAGTGTTAATGCAAATAAAGCACCCACTATGAAAGTGTAAGGACCAGCATAAGAGGTTAGTAGGCATTCCTTAATAGTGAATCATTCTAACACAAAACATGTCCAAATTAACAATGTCTGAGACCTGGGCCTGCAGCTGTGAGGACTATTTATAACTTGTTTGAATGGGGAAGCTAAAAGACTGATACTAATAAGCAATATATATCTCTCTAAACAATGAAAACAAAACTAATTTACCTAAGACTTGATGAGTTATATAACCCACTCAGTGACTTAATGTTGGTTAGAAATGATTCATATACTCTGTTCCTGGCCTAGAAAGGTATATACATGTTTACACATATACTCATTGAACCATCTCTCAATGAGTAAAACAAAAAATTTTTAAACCCAATGTGCCACCTCATAATGTGTTTATTCCTAAAATGACTTGAAGGCAACTAACAGTATTCAACTCAAAATACAAGATTAGGCATTTCAAACTTTTCAATGTGCAATAATGTGAATAAGTTAGGTGAACCGCATCAAATGTTTTGCGTCTATTCTGAAAAAAAAAAAGTTTTAAAAATCAGTACTAGTTCACATAATACACACTTTAAAATTAAAATACAATAATTCCACTGACTCCAATACACTTTACACTTAGAAAACTCTTTCATAGGAGGCCCCTTGTCCCAGTAACCCTGTGAGGGAGATGTCATTATCCCCATTTCATAGATAAGAAATTGAGGCACAAAGACATGCAATGTTTTACCCAAGGTCATGGTCTGGTAAACTTGTGCCTAGAGAATAATTAGCTCAAGTTAGATGAAGGCAACTTCCTTCTTCCCCATTCCAGCCCCAGAGACATAAACACAAGAGCACTTCAGTGAAATGTGACACAACCAAAAATTCCACCAGCCACCTCTGTGAGATTCACCTTAGCCCGTTTGCACTTTGTAAGAGTTGTTTTAGAAGAGAGACAGACCCATCATCATGTCTTTTAAAAATACCACAACAGATCTCTCACTGCCTGGAAAGTCTCCATCACAGAAAGCCATAGTAAGAAGTCTGTTGTGTAAGTTGAGCCTTGAATAAAGACTCGCCTACCAAGGTCTACTTCCTTGGTTGAACATGAGGTTGCAAAAGTTCTGTTGTCCATCTATCCTGCACATTAGGGGTTGTTCAGCTTTAATGTACTTGGAGAACACAGCTACATGGCAATGTGGAAAACACTTCACAAAGGGTAAATGTGACTATGCTACTTTCCAGAAGGGTAAGGTTTTCAAAGCTTGGTGTGAAATCCTAAGTACTTAATGTATAACAGCACATGGGAATCTAATTGTCTAACCAGATTCATCTCAGGATTCCACTCAGGACCATTCCACTACAGGAAGCCTTCCCTCAGCTGAATTTTTCATCCCTCACTCCCACCCTACCCCAACTGTGCTCTTTGGTCAGAAAGCATGGTTCCCTTTGTCCTGACATTTCTAGGAGTTGTAACCGTTCTTACCTCTGTTCCTGGAAACCTGGAAGTGGTCAGTAAATGGAGCCTCCCTACGCCCCCCCCCCACACACACACACAAGCAGACCCATTCCCCTATCCTATTCTTCCACATTCAGCTTCCATCATCATCTCACGTCTTTTCTCATGTCATTTAACAGCCCAATACCAGGCAGACTATGCATCAGCTCTCAGATGTTTCAACCACAGCCTCCTCCCTTCCTTCTCCATCACGCCACACTCTACCTCCTTCAAGCAGACCACAGCCTCCTCACTCATCACCAATGCCTTTACATAAGAAGCAGCAAAGAAATGGAACACCCAAAGAAATGGAACACACATGCTGAGCTGCACACACCCTTTCATCAAGTCTCACTTTCCTCTTTTCTAGCATGAAAGGTCCTATGCCAGCACACAGCAATCTGGTTTCATGGCCAGGGCCTGCACAACCACACACAAACCCTACCCAGAAGGGACCAATGAGCAGTTTAATGTGCTGCTGTAACACCTGGAATGTCTTCACTTTTGAACTATAGGCCCGATGTGTTTTGTCAGCAGTGCACCTTTAGACACACCGTGGAGCTGGAAAACATGGAAGTTCTCAGAAGGTTCTAATGCTGCTTACCATTCTCATCTCTTCTACACAAACTGGCCAGGCTCCCAGCATGCTCCTGCACCCAGTCCCCAAAACCCAGACTAAGAGCTTTACTCTGAGAACTGGCCAACTTTCTTCACTCTGATTGAAATACATATGTTTGTGTTCATATATAAACATGTATGTATTTTCCTAATTGTATCTTCCTTTCTATATTGGTGTTTTCCTAAGTGTATCTTCTTTTCTATATTTACTACCAGGAAACTCTTGCTTACACAGTGCTTTTTACCTAGCAATGAACATTTCTGAAATTTCTACAACTATATAAATCTGTACTCTGGTGGGCTCAGATACTCTTCTATTTCTTTGGCCCTAATTCTCTTTCCCATTTGAAATGTATTCTTATGATACTGACTGTGAATGTCCTACTTAGTCTACAATGCAGCACATACAGGGATGCTGGCCAAACTACAAAGATAATCACCCTAAACAATCAACTTAAACAGATGCTACCCACATAAAACATGTACATATGTATCCATATGTATACTCATTAAGATCAGGTGGACACAGGGCTCCATGTTAGAATGCTTGCCTAGCATGTGCAAGGACCTGGGTTCAGTTTCCAGCACAAGAATAGAAAAAAAGGAAAGATAAAAATGGATTAAGTGTAAAAACAAAAGAACACGCAGAAGATGGAACAGTGGGAAGGGCATTCATTTCCCACTTCTATCTGTACATAGCAATTACTTTAGGTAAATGCATGCCTTTCCGTTTCTCAAGGTGCATAGCTGGGTAGAGTGATCTTATGCCAAGCTCATTAACAAGGTGCTAAGCAAAGCAGGCAAAAAGAGAAATGGCTACAGCAGTTTTCACTTAATCTCCGAAGACACCAACTTTCACACCAGTTTACAGCAGACTAGTAGTGCCTTTGTAACAACAATGAAAAAGGAGTAAAATGAGTGCACATTACTAGAATGAGGAGACTGAAAATGTAATCTCTTTTATCCATGTCTTAGTTTAAATAAAACACTGAAAACCATAACTTGGGTCATCTGCACACGCTAGCTGACTAGGTGAACATCTACTTATACTAGCTGAAGGTCATTTTAAGAATCCATGAATGATTAAGGTTAACTGAACAAATAAGGAACAGTGTGTTTATTAGTGGTGAAATATTCACTAAACAGATGCAAGAAACATTTCATTGTCCCAACTCAGTGGTACAGCACAAAGTGGAGGAAAGAATCATAAGGGAGAATAGACCTGCCACCTTAATTATCTACAAAGTTCATTCCCAAGAAGCCAAAAATGTATCATTTGTTAACAGTGAGAGTATTTTTCTGACCAATGTATGAGAATGAGTCTACATGCCAGTGTCCTTTATGATTTCTCCTATGCTGCTACATTTGTGTTTAACAAACAAGAATTACTCATATTACCAAAGCATAATTTTTGATCCTTTTCTTATTATTTTTAATTCTGTGTATGTGTCTTGGTATGGGTCTGTGCACATGAGGCCCAGAGGCATCAGATTCCTTGGAGCCAAAATTAAAGGTGACTGTGAGCTGCCTGACACGAATGTGAGTGAGTGTTGGGAATCAAACTCGGTTCTCTGGAAGCAAAGTGCAAGCTTTTAACCATCAAGCCATGTCTCCAGCCCTTTAAAAAAGCATAACTATTTTTCATTTCAAGACAGGGTTTCTCCGTGTAGTCCTAGAACTCTGTAGACCAGAAAACTATAGTTAAACTGGCCTTGAACTAGAAAAGTATAATTTAAAAAGGAATTTCCAACTGATTTGTCCATCCACTTGTTTCATATGTAGATCAATGACCTGATACCTCATAGTTTCTTTCAAGAAGGATCCTGTCCTAGAACTGAGGTGTTTCAAGCAATTCCCAGCATAGTAAGTACATTGCACATGGTAGTTTCGTAGTAACTATCAGTATTATCATAGTGATAAAGCTGGTACATTTTACATTGTAATGAATGTGGTAGAATTCAAATTTAGTTAAAAAAAAATGTTTGGCACTGAGATTTTATCTTGTATGAGGCATCAGAATCTGCCTGAGACAGTAATAGCTAGTGGTCAACAACTTTACTTTTTCCACTTACAAATGCAAATTAGTAACCATTTGCAAAACACAAAATCAACAAGCAAGGGATGCTTCTCAGGTGGGGAGATTTGATTACATGCTCCCTGAAGGCACAAGTATTCTTTCTCAGCTACTGTGCTGAGGCCAGAGTCCTGGTGAGTATGGAGTGGAAAACAACATTCAATAAGAAAAGAAGTGTTCAGGTTCTGAATGCCTGTGTGCTGTGTGTGGAGGAAGCATTGAAGACAGGAGAGCCCCATAAGATCTGAGCCTCAGAAAAGGTGTGCTGCCCCCCATCACTGCAGATGCAGGGCCAATCTGGACCTATGCAGCAGCCTGACAAACAGCAGAACTACTCTGGCTGCCTTCATGAGTATTGGCAGAATATTTACTGAACTGACCGAAATAAAATAGAAGGTGTGTGAATACAGTAACATTTGAATCCTTAAGTATCTTAAGTTCAAAGTCATATTATTTGCATTAAATTGGCTGTTTTATGCAATCTCTTGTTGATGTCCAAAGAAAACTTAGCATTAATTTAGAGAGCTTTCAGGCAACAAATTTCTCTTAGGTTATGTGCTTTACATATGACTATGTTCAACTCACACTATTTCCTGCTTAAGGCACACACAATCTAAATTAGATTGCTGTGCAAATTATTTCTGGTGTGGACATGAGCAACCAAAACATAAGATTCACAAATTATTTAATAATGTTGCAAAAAAGAAACTATACAAACTCTAAGCTTATATTATTGTAAAAGAGTCATCAAATCTTAGTCTGAAAGGTCATTTGCTGATTATCTCATTTAAGATAGGATTTCACTGTATCAATATTTATTATTTACTCATTTATCCTGTTTCATTCTCTGAAAGATTGGAAAACACTTACTAAAACATACATGTCACTAAGAAAAACAGAAACATGAGTCGATCTGAGTGAAGAGAAAAATTAAGGTTAAGCAAGTATGTATGGTTATCAAGTCTTTACATCTTGGTACTTGGTCAGAGAGCAGTTCTAATTCTCCAGGCTTCCTTTCTTCCTTGTTTACTGAGAGTCTGTACCTCACCAAGATCTAGAGACACTTTCCAAAGGAGGCAAGGATCAGTCTGCCCAGCAAGGCAGTAAGAATAATGAGGTGTGAACATCTGGGCAGGCCTGGAAAGGGCAGACATGTTCCCAAAGGAAAAGGGCATTGTTCCAAGAAATGGGGGCAGACCTCATCACAGACTGTTGCCGGCCAGATACGAAATAGAAATGATAACATTTTATAAAAGTTTCATTGCTTTATGTCTAAGATCCTTTCAAGAATCTGACTATGAATAGCCTCAAAGCCAGACTGTCTTCAGAGCACTGCCCAAACTCCACAGCAGCTGATGAAACCCAGATTTCACCAACCACATTGTATCCAAACCAACATGGCTTAACTGCAGCTTGTGAAGCTTTTCCAGACATCAGTGTGGGACTCTGGAGGTCCTGGGAAAACAATAAGAAGCTCTTAGACCATGTTTAGCTGAGGTCCTGACCACCTGGTATACTGACTACCACGGATGCCATGAGGCCACTCTCCAGTTCCCTTCATTGCTGATATATGGTTCTAAAATTTGGTTTACTGGAGACTACAGAGAAACAGAAGAGGTGACCACTACTGTCCAGGGTTTGTCGGTCTTTGGCATCAGGAATGTGCTGTCTCTTTTCCCCACAAACTCAATGTGACAATGAGCCACCCTCCCTCTAACCACTGCCGTCATCAGTTTGTCTATTTTGCTCTTGGAGGCACTGTGCAAAGTGTTTGGGAAGAAGAACATCTTGCTCTCTGGGGACATAAGCCAAACCTCTCAGTTTCTCCAGCAGCTTCCACTCAACACCAATGACCTCACTCTCCCACCACAAAGACATTTCTCAAGTGCTGTTCATGAAGGAATGGCTACCATAGACATGGTTGGAAGAAACTTCAGTGACATTAGCCCCTTTTCTGTCCCAAATGTCAATCTTGTAGAGTGTAACACAATTTCTGACAGTTTCCTTCTTCTTTGCCTAAAGGTTTGCTGTTGTTTTGATTATGTATACTTAATACTACCTGTAGGGAGAAATCCTCATTAGAGGTACGGCTGACTGGACCCACTTTGGCCTGGTCACAGGTACCACCAAATGGGCATGGTCAGAGTTACATAACAAGGGTTTAAGAAGGAGGGAGGCAAACACCCAGCTCTCTTTCACCTGGCTGGGGTGACTGGGAAGCATTTTCTGGGTCCATCCTGCTCAGGTGCAAACCTGGTCACTAGCTCCCTTGCATGAGTACTTTTCCCCAATAAACTACCATTTATCAACCTATCTCTGACTCCACTTTGTAAACATCAATAACTATCATTTCCAACAAAACCAACAAACTTAAGATCTAGGTAAGTAACAATATCTTGAAAATAAATTGATTTATTATGCAGGCATGTGGCTAAAACCAGCATTGTTCTACAGTCTTTAGGAGAATAATAATATAGCTAATTCACCTTATGACAATATATTTAAAAATTTGATTAACTTAAAAAATTATTTCAAATAAGATATAATGTGGGATAATGTTCTTAATCTCTGTAAAGATTTGTCACTCACATTAGTTTAATAAAAATGCTGATTGGCCAGTAGCCAGGCAGGAACTATAGGTGGGGCTACCAGACTAGGAGAATTCTGGGAAGAGGAGAGGCAGAGATCCAGGTGCCAGAAGAAGCAAGATGAGAACGCCTCATTGAGAAAAGGTACCAAGCCATGTGGCTAAACACAGATAAGGATTATGGACTAATTTAAGTTGTAAGAGCTAGATAGTTATAAGACTGAGCAATAGACCAAACAGTTTATAATTAACATAAGCCTCTGTGTGTTTATTTGGGAATAAATTTCTGAGGGACTGGGTGGGACAGATACTTGTTATTTTAGTTGACAGACTCACCTACTCAAAATTACAAATAACTTTACACCTGTAGCCATAGTACTGATTAGGCCAAGATTTTATTCATTTGCGTTATTTCTATTTTATATGTATTTTATGGAGGAGGTATCTCTCCTGGAGGTTATTTTGTTTCTTTTACTAAATAGGAAATAAAGCTATAGAGGACTCTAACTGCCTACCAACCAGAGACAGATTCAGGGGAGAACTTGGAGTATATATGACACTATAGTTTATAGATGCAAGAAATAAGGGGCTAGGGATATGGCCTAGTAGTAGTAGTAATGTGTATGCTTGTCTAGTGTGCAGAAGTCCGTACTTAATGTGGGAGGGAAGGAAAGGAGAGATGAAGAGAGAAGGAAAGAAGGAAGAAAGTAGAAAACAGGAGTTTAAAATATGGCAAGTGGCAGGTTCTTACACAGTGGAATGAGAGCTGTGGGCTCATAAAGTAACCTACTACAAGTCCTCCTGAAACCTTGATTCATTTCATCAGAACCCACACCATGACTCTGAAGGCAGTGGCTCCACACCCGAGGAACGGAAGCCTTCCTTGTGAGAAGAAGAACTGTACCAAAGACTCTTCTCTATCCTCAAGCTCAGGAGAGCATCCAAGCAGCCAGCCTGTGTCCCCAGCAAGTATCAGCCTGATTCCTCCACATTCTCTTTAGTGAACAGTCACAGCATTGTCTCCAAGCTAAGTCAGGAGGCCTCATCACCCTTTGCCTCTCCTGACTGAACCAGCTATTACTCTGTCTACTTGGCCATCTCCTCCTTACCTTTAAGTCTGTGAGCTCCTCTAGGACCTCAATCTGCAGAGAGTTATTAACTAGTGTGTTCTCAGATCAAACAAATGCTGACCCAGCAAAAGTCACTGCCCTCTGGACCCCAGCTTCTGTTGGATATTCCATATTTCATTTAAAGTCCAATCTCCTTCTTTACCATGATGACTGTCCTGTATCCCAACATGAAAGGATTCTCAAGGTCTGAAAACTTGAGCTTCTTAAATTCCAGATTGCAGATCTTTACAATGTTAGTTACTAATATGCAGTGCTGATCACATGGCAGGGACTAGGCTAAGCATGAATTCTCACATCTAGTCTACAACAGGCCTATGGAGTCAGTAGGATCATATAAGACTGCCAATAGTCAACTGTTTTGATATATGTCTGTTATTATGTGTTTATATGAGCATAATAGTTAGCCTCATTTTTGCAGTTGAGGTTAATAAGACATAGTATATTCCCTAAAGTCAAACATCTCAAACATATGAGCTTCTAATACTGTTTCCCAAGCATCTCTGCCTCCCAAACTCTGCAGAGCTGGTCTGCACTTAGGTTTCACTCTCTCCATTACTTCCATTAACAGCCAAGTAGATCTTAAGAACAGCCTCCTCCCATTGCATTTCCTTGAAAATCCTAAGACAAGCTGAACCCTGCTGCTAGAACCCATAGTATAATTGAACAAGCTGTCCACTGGTACACCTCTAATGCCCTCCAATCACTGGACACCAGTCACTTTTCTCTTCTCTAAATGCATACTTGTGAAGACACTTGTGAGCATGGCACTTTCCCTCTTTGAGCTCATAATTTCTCCACTTACTAAATGAGCATACCAGAAAGGTCCAGTGATCCTCCAATTTCTTTCTAGTAGAAATGATATAAATGAAGCAGTGAATTTCCTTTTAAAAATGAAATTGAAGGAAGCACAGATAGATAAGGCCTCCCCTGTTTAAGAAAAAAAGGCATGAAGGGTCTGCCTGCTTAGCAGCCAAATAATTACCTCTCCCTCCAAAACCCATAAAGAAATCAACTGGCTTTTCCAGATGTAGCTGCCAGTCACATTCTTCTGTTGATCCCTGCAGTACCATTACCAGCACAATGATTCTCTCAGATATTTTGAGAGTGCAAATACTTCCTTCTTTGTCATCTTTGTGCAGTCCCTATTTCTCCAAAACACTTTCTACATTCCACTCCCTAAGACACTGCTTGAAGCCTGAAATTCCCTTGTTCAGACACCCACAACACCCCCAGTACACACTAACTAAGGCGGATCTCTAAGGTGATCACTGCAATTTCCTGCTCTGGTCTCCAATCCTTCATGAGCCCCAGACGATGAACACCATAGATTTTACTCCCCTGATTAGATTAGATGGCATGCTTGAGGATAACAGGGACCTAATGCCAGTGGGCCTGACCTAATCAAATTAGCTCTTTAAAGGGAGACTCTTCTCCAGTTAGTCACAGAAGACAGGCCAGAAAGCTTTAAAGCAAGAGAAGGGCCCTGGATAACTAAAGGATGAAGGAGGAATTCAGGTGACCTGTAAGGACTGAGCACAGTGGCCAACTGCTAGTAAAGAAACCATATGCGCACAAGTGTTACATGCAGCCAACATCACCAACAAGCCTCAAAACAATCTACTTCCACCTTTGTCCCAGTCAAGACTGATTTTAGTCTTGGAATAAATAGAGTAGAGAAAACAGGCTAGCTTGTGAACAGGGGAATTTGATGATACAACCTGAAACATTCAGCCCTACAGAATGATGTTACTACATCATCAGACATTCATGTCCTCAAAGGTCCTTTCCTCCATTCCAGTCTCAACACTTATACTAATTCCAGCAACTCAAATCCCACATGAACTTGTACACTGGGACTACCTCCACCAGCTCTGCCTTCCCCATACATGGAGTTTAGAAACTTTTTCTGTGGACCAGCTTAAACCCCAATTTCCCCTCCCTATCTTTTTACATTGCAATGTTCCACTCATCCTTTCTGTTGCATCTGCACAATGTCACCTACAACTCTAAACATTAAATTGCAAAGCTCAGAGATCAAAGACTGCAGGATAAAAATCCTACCCCATCATGAGAAAATCTGAGCTGCATTCTGAAGCAGAATGAGTGGAGACCACTTACTGCCCTTGTTCACCAATCGGGTCTACTCTTTGCTAACACTCTCCTTATGGCGAATGATTTTCTAAGACTGCAATTCTGATGAGCAGTACTAATTAACTCCCTTGCTGCACTGTTTTGCTGAACTGCACCTGTTTGTAACAATTTCAACAAGTCTGGTTCTCATCCATATTTCTCATATATAGCATTTAAATAGAACACAGCTTAAAGTTATGAATCCTGATTTTAAATTTTTTTTACAGTCCATATATATGTGACAACCACTAATTATTTAATGACCAACCATGTGACTTCCTTTATTTCTTAATTACTTACTGTATTGTATAATTCAATAGGAATGTTCCATCAAAAGGTGAGATTCTGATACATCATGTTCAAAGGAAGAAGAAACAAAAAGAGGATGAAGAGATCTTCACCAGCCCTAGATCTGTGCCTCTAACTCTCCAAATCTGAATCTCACAGGAAACATAAGTGAGTCTGTCTGGCAGACACAGTATTGAGAGTCCACCAGGTACCTTTGGAGTCCTTCCATGGCCCTGCATCTTCTCAGCCTCATCGGGGTACTCTCTGTGCTCTTCTCAAATTTTGTCTCTCTGGCATAAAGGTCTATACTTACCTCCACTTGCCCACAAATGATCTAAAATAATATTGATAGTCATTAACTCAGAGAAATAGAAAAAAAGAAACTATTCTTCCTCAACACATTCCTTCTAGTCTCATTCATTATTAAATAATTAATAGCTCTTAAAAATATTTTTACACAGAAAGCCTTCTACAAAGAGTCATAAATAAAGTATAAAATAACTGGCAGGCTACCCAGGAAACCATACCATCATCTGTTGAAGAGTCCTGCTCACTGCCACCACTGTCAATTTTTAGTCCTTACTTCATAGCTCTCGGGAAAAGCTTTGTTTGCCTAATAATAGACTACTGTGATTTTAATCTCTAAAACAGATAGCTAAAGAAACAAAGAGGGCATTTGAATTGAAAGTGTCAAAAACAAGGATATACATGAACACAGTTTACTACTCTGCCTTGTCTAGGTCTCTTGGATAATTTTGTCTTTACCATTGTCAGGTTATGGTTACCTCTACAATAGGTAGACAACATTTTGGAGAATATTAAGTGCTTGTTCAATTGTATGAACTTTGCTTTGAAAGTATTTTCATTTTTTATATGAACACTTAAAATCTTACTTTTTATAAGAACACTTAGAAACTTACTCTTCTAGTAAATTTTCAGTATTACTAACTATGGCTGTTCTGCTGCACACACATTCTCTGGGCTTATTTGACTTATATAATTATAATTCTGCAGCAGCAGCAGCTGTGTGTGTGTGTGTGTGTGTGAGAGAGAGAGAGAGCTGGGATTAAACCCAGGGACTCACACATTAGGCAAATATTCTACTGCTAACCTACACCTCCAGTCCTTGGAGTATCTAGCGCTTCCCAAGTAACCCAAACCCTAATAATAAAATTCTACCCCATTATCTAAATGTTTAACATTTTAAAATTAAATATGTACGTGAGAATTAGAAACATATTTTAAAGGTGAAAAACAACAGATAAATAATTATATAAAAAATCCATTCTTAAGAGTCCAGTGATTGACCCAAGGTTCACCCTTAAAACCACTATATGCCCCCTCCAAAAGAACAGGACACTTTATGAGATGTTTGAAAGTAACAATTGACCATGGGCAAAAACAAAAAAAGTAATGGATGGTAGCTGGGGCATCTATGAGTTCATGGGTTTAGACTTGCCAGGAAATCTCATCTTATGGAAACAACTTGAAAAGACCTTCACTATCTATAATAGTTCAGTCTGAAATGAAACTAACAAAAGGTTACCAAGTGTGCTGAGTTGGCTTGTGACTTAAAAGCAGACCTAGCTCTGCCAGAGATTCACTTTAGGCTTTGCTAAAATTCTGTATACAAACAAGAAACAAACAAAACAAAACAAAACAAAACAAAAAATTCAGAAATGCCAAAGAGAGTCTTCAGGGGGTCTAGGCCAATATGTTTGTTTACTATTAAAGGTCTGTTTTATTTGTTGATTGGTTGGTTGGTTGGTTGATTGGTTGGTTGGTTGATTGGTTGGTTGGTTTTCGAGATAGAGCTTTCCTATTTTGCCCGGGCTGGCCTGGAGCTCCTGTATAGACCAGATTGACTTGCAGCTCACAGAGATAAACCTGCCACTGCCTCTTGAGTGACAGGATTAAAGGTGTGCAACACCATGCCCAGTATTATTATTTTTTTTCTTTCATACTAACCACACACAATATTTGATCATTCTACTGAAATACAGGCTATTTCCAGTAGAATGGTTTACTAAAATCACTACAATACAATTTAGAACACTTTTAAAACTAATAAAAAAAAATGCATTACTTAAGACTTAAATTGTCTATCATTGTTTATTATAGCATTAACAAAATAATTGAAGAGGTACATTCTATACATTTTAAAGAGCCTATTGCTTTTTTATAATTATTTAATGATAATTTGGCTTTGTAAAACAAGTTTAAAATATGAATTCATTAAGAAATAAAGCATATTCCTTTTAATAGCTAATAAATGATATTTGGAGAGCCACTTTGGCTAGTATCTATTAAATAGAGCCTCTGACAAGAAAAGCAATGAACATCTAAGCCTACCAGTCTTTACTACTCATGTAAGATGACCTTGATTTCTAGGAGCAAATATTTAGAATGAATCAGATAATTGCTAATCACATTTTTAGATGAATATTAGACTAATATATCCAACAAAACTTAGAAATGAATAGTTGGGTTATTCAAATAATTTTAACTTTATCAGAGATTAAAAATTATAACTAATTCTCTGTTCAGATTTTAAATAGTTTTGTCATAGACTCAAGTCAGGGGTAGGAGGGTGAAATTTTTCCCAAATGGACAAGGAACTCTCACCACTATGTGCTACGAAGAAAAACAGAGTTGATTTGGAATTTTTATAAACTGAATATTTTTCCTGAACCTAAATATATGACTACTGAATGAAAATTAACAATAGTAATATAATCATGTTTTAATGCCTACTTCCTCCAGTGGCATATAATTGTTGATAATGAGTACCGTTTGTAGATGTTAATTATAAGCAAGCATTTTACAAGAAGTTTTCCAAAAGCTGACTTTAATTCTTAATACAAACCATGGAAGTGGGGGTTATTACAGATGAAGAATGAGGCTGACCAAGTAAGAACTTAATCCAACTTGTGGCTGAGACAGAGCTACAGAAGCCTGAACCAAGAATCTACCCACTCAAACCCTTGAGTTTTCACATCATCAGGACATTACTATGATATGAATTTAATTTATTGTATACATTTTTGGTTACAAATCTCCTTTAACATAATACTTTGGAGGTACAACCCGGAGTTTAGCATATGATAATTACATGTGTAACCTCAAGCTACCTCCCCATGCTTAACCTAAGACTTCCTGACTATGTAAAACTTTACTTTCACCCAGTGAGAATAATTAATCTACTCTCCATTTCACCAGATGAGTCATCCAACTTTATTTCCCCATTTTACTTCTTACATAGAATAACAAGAGACACGAATCTAAAGCTACTGTGTTGAAGCAGACTTTAAGATTAATTACATTAGGAGAGAAACACCTATATCAAAGTCTTCAAATGATCAAATTTGAACTTTATGATTCTAGTTTTCCACATCTTAAGCATCCAGTGTCCTACTTGAACCCACATTGAGAAGCCACACTTAGTTTCTGTGGTCAAGCAGTAAACATTTCATTCTTCCTTTAATTTCTTTCAGATATATTAATTACATATTAATTTAAATTGCTTGCAAATTACAGTATATTTGTTTTGGAAACTATTCTCAAGGGAGAGTGCTTTCCAGCCAAGCTTTACCACTATATAACAAAAGGATCTTACAGTTTGGATATTTCAGTCCTTCTTGCCTCTCTGTGTTGATATTTTAATTTTATTGGAACTCAGTAAGAATTCAATTTCTCTTCCACGTAAGTCCAAATGTAACCCAGAATAATGCATGTTCTCAGCACTCAAGATAAAAATGAGGATGGTACATTTTTGGAATATTAGAAATTTTTGCCTTTTTTCAGTGATATAACTTTATTACAATTATTATTATATATGTTATTATATATATATGAGTATATTATATATACTCAAAAAAACCTTAGAGAATTTTATGAGGGAGGCAACACAGAAAAAGACATTTAAATTGAGTATTAAAAAGAGGTACTCTTTAATATCACAAGAGAATGCATAAAATTAATTTTAAATCCTTTCTGTGTTCTCATACAAGCAGTCCACATCTCACTAATCAGCAGTGCTCCAAATCATACCATAGGTGGGTCAACAGCCCGAAGCACAACAAATTCTCCTACTGAAGCAACAGCAGATGGGGTAGTTTGGCTTTCATATCAGCCCACAAAAGCATAATTTAGCCCTGATTGAAACTCAACTACCGTATGTGTAGTACCAACAGGAATTCTGACTCTAAAGGAGTAGGGCTTAAGAAGAATTAGAGCAAAAGTGAGACCAAGTGTTTACAGGGTAAATTCATTCACTCATCAGACTCCAATTGAGCACCAAAAAGCTGTAATTCTGAGATTATCAGACCTGGGTCTTCAGTGTGAACTAAACTTGCAGTGGTGACTTCAATGGTATCATGCACATAAGCTCCTGGAACCTACTATTGTTCCACTAAATGGTTATGTTGTCACTGCCGTCCGAAGACTTACATTTCTCCCAGTAGACTGTATTAGTAAGTGACGCTGGTTTTGAAAGTGGGCATCAGTTAACGAAGGGATTCATAACTAGTTGAAGTGTTGAAAATAAGTTGCTGTGAGTGCTCAGCCCCAAATGGAACATCTACATCAACCCTCTCCCTGACCAACACTCAGGGAACATCCCAGAAGAGGGAACAAAAAGAATGTCAGAGCTGGGGGACAAAGAGTACTGTGACATGTTGACCTTTGGACATGACAATCATGAATTCACAGCATGGATAGAGAAGAGCTACCAAGACCCAACTCCTGGTTGGGAAGTTGATGATTGCTGGGAAAAAGAGAGTTATTTTTCTTTGAGGGGAGGACTACTAGTAGGTTGCCCCAATGAGTGGCCCATACCCATGTGTCTGAGATGACACATGACTGAGAGAGGCTGTGGTCCTCTCTTCACAGAGTTTAGAGTGCATCAGGGAAGACAGGCTTAGCTGACCTTGCTGGGTCTCTCCAACAGGCATTAGTAAATAGTTGCTCACTGAAGTGAGTAAATGACATGAAAAGTCATAGAGTATGACAAACATGCAGGATAAGGAGCCAAGAGGGACAGGGCATCCAAAAGACACCTCTGGTAGAGGCTCTCCTAGACTGTGAGAACAGCAATGCTGTCTATGTGGAAAAATCCCCTGAATTTCAAGGGCCTACAATAATTTCCTTCAAATAGTAGGCATTTGACTAAAAACACATGGAAGAAAAAAACAGAAAGTTATTTTAAACTTGAAGCTGAAGAATGAAGAAAAATTAACAGGAGAAAGGTCTTTAGGTCTAAAAAGTGGGGCTCTTGAACAAATTTAAAGAAAAAAAAACCAGAAACTGTAGTCGTAAGAAATTCAGGAGAGAAGAGAGGAACTCGTCAGCAGAAGTGAGCACAGTTTAGATGAAATAGCCTGGCTGGGCCTTTGGATCTGTAATAATCTGAGATGTTTTCCTGCAAGCAGCAGCCCCACTTGCTGTACTGGGCTTCCTGCAATCATCTATCCTAACACGGCTGCTGAAGCAGGCAGTAGCTGCTGGTAGATGACACACTGGGAGGGTAAAAATGGCGGCCGTGGCCAAGACAGATGAGTAACCTCAACTATCAGACAGGACTGTGATAGCCACACAAAAGCAAACCTCTATAAATGAGCAGAAGACCAGGAGTATTGGAGTGCTGTGCCTGTGACTTTCCCATGAAAGAAAAAGCACTGAGACATTTTAAGTTCAGACTGTTATCTGATTAGAATGGGGGCTGGTGAAAGCTCCCAAAATAAAAGTAACTTGCTGCTGAATTTATGTATACAACCGTGTGTGTGTGTGTGTGTGTGTGTGTGTGTGTGTGTGTGTGAGAGAGAGAGAGAGAGAGAGAGAGACAGAGAGAGAGAGACAGAGAGAGAAAGAGAGAGAGAGAGAGTCTTATCAGAAAGTGTAGAGGATTATACACTTCACTCTTCAAGGGTGACAGAGAAAAAACGAGTCTGACCCTGTGAATAAACCAGTGTGCATTTGTGCAATCCGGGTACCTGATCTTTTATCACAAGTTATTTTGATTGCTTAGAGAAGAAAAGCACTGGGTAAAAATTATTTACTCTGGGCCTATTATGAAAAGAACAGATTAACTCCCTAACACTTGGTTCCTTTTAAAGGTGTATTTTCTACCTTCCCGGTATGATTTATATTAATGAGAGGTTTAAAGCAGGTCTTAACTGAAGAATGATTGCTGATGGTGAAGTGCAGTAATTATACACCTTATGACAGGACACAGGAATGGCTCATACAAGGGAACTGCATAACATGCCAAGCTAATCCTCCTTGCATAAAGAGGGAGAACACTCTGCAAGCTGGCTGATTTTAAGCTCCAGTTAACAAAAACCCTTTTTGTTGGAGCCTAAAACAAGAATGGGTTAACAAAAGCAAGGAGGGGAGAATCTCATTTTTCCTTTCTTCACAAAATATAGTATTACAGGACTTACAGGTTGTGAAAGGCCATGGTGTGGCTGAAAGACATGAGAAAGAAACAAGGTCTTCGCCAACAACAACAGATCTGAAAGGTCTCAAGGCAAAGCCAGCTTCTAATCAGGACGGAGTTCTAGGGTTTGAATCTAGAGCTGGAAGAAGCAGGGATCTATGATAAGGTAAGGATGGAGTGGGCTCAAGGATAATAGGAAGAGAAGGTGGGCAAGTCAGTCATGTTTGTGCTGCTTCTGCCTGGCTACATTTTCTCATCCAAAGCCACTGCTGGACAATAATGAGACTCCATAAAACATCTGCTTTGGGCTCTGACACAGTGGGAATTTTCACTTAACGTAAAGCAGCATGGGCTGAACTCTGGGCCTGCCTGTCTTTCTGCTCCAGAACAACACAGAATCATTAGCCACCAGCAAAGATGACAGGCAGCGCCAGCATTCCAACAAATAGGTAAACATTACATAAAAGTCACTGGACTTAGAGCATATCACAGAATTGGCTGAGATAAGAAAGATTGCCAGGTGTGAGGAATGAAGTCTAGAGGGTCATTTAGAAGTGTTGTATCTACAGGTGTAGCCTGGTGACGGAACATGTCCTGAGCATGTGTGAGGCCCTCAGTTCAAACTCCAACACCAAAAATAAACAAACAAACACATAGGGAGCAGGAGAAATGGCTCAGCAGTTAACAGCATGTATTACTGCTCTTCCAGTGCACCCAAGTTCAAGTCCAAGCACCCACACCAGGGCCTCTAAGTGCAGCTCCAGGGCAATCTGCCCTTCTAGTGTCTTCGGGCACCTGCACTCACATACACATGAGCCCACACCTACACACATATAACCAAAACCAAAAATATTTAGAGAGTTAAGGATCGAGCTTCAGGAACCAATTGTTTTCGAAGATGGACACTGCCTTGGAAGCTGTCAACTGAGGAATAAAGGAAGTGGGTCCTTGCATTTCCTGTGGCTCCTTAAGTGACAGAGAGTCCTACACTGTGACAAGATTCTATAATTCGTTGAACTGTTTTCTCACTTAAACACTATTTCAATTTGTTTGATTTTGTACTCTCTCATGCAACTATTGTGACCTATGACCTCAGAAAGCAGGGTGCCCCACACCTCACTACAGGACTTCCTGAAGCAGAGCCCTGCCTTCTTTACTTCCGCTAAGCCAGCAGGCAGGTCAGCAGGGCAGGCTAGGAGGGACCTCCACCTCTGCCTCCTTCTCTGCTTACACAAGCCATGTCAGCTCTTGACTGGCTATAGGGGAGAGTCATTGCTGGGTAAGAAAACCAGAACAAAGAAGAAAAGCACAGGTTAGGGTATTCCCTAAGACCAATGTATCTTACTGTTTGTACTTGGGCAAACTTCACTGAAGTAAATTTTAGATGCAAAGGCAGAAATCTCGCACCAAATATATGAAACCCACACAAAAGCAACTTAAATTAATCTATTTCCAAATGATTAAAAAACCACTATTTTTATCCTTTCCCAGGTAACTGGAAGCTAACACTTTCAATGAGAAGGAATTTCTCACAAGGAAACACATATATATGGGGGGGGGGGGTGCGCCCAAGCACATGCATAGAGAGACCACAGGAAGCCATAGGTATCCTCCACCACTCTCTGCCTTGTTTCTTGAAATAGTATCTCTGTGAACTGGAAGTTCCCTAGTTCAGGGAGGCCCGCTGCCCAGCAAGCTCCTGAAGTCCACCAGTCTCTGCCTCCCTGCACTGCAGTTATAGGCACATGTGGCAGTGACTGACTATTTATGTGAGTAGCTTGCAAGTTGAACAGGTCCTCTTACTCTGACATTAAGGACTCTTGTCCACCCAGACATCCCTGCAGCCCAGGGTTTTCAGTATCTATTGTAGACAGTGCATACCGAAAGGTGAACATAAGAAACAGAATTCGGTAAACCAGGCTGGCCTCGAACTCTCAGAGATCCACCTGCCTCTGCCTCCCGAGTGGAGGCATGTACTCTGAAGGCAGAGACAGGCAGATCTCTGTGAGTCTGAGGCCAGCCTGGTCTACAGAGCAAGTTCCAGGACAGCCTCCAAAGCTACAGAGAAACCCTGTCTCAAAAAACAAAAAACAACAAAGAAATAACAGCATCTGCAGGGCAAGCTTAGCAGCAGCTTACTTCTAGTCCATCAACCCTATATGAATTAATGACCCCAGGCACTTGGATCATCATCACACTTCTTCTCTGTGGTATCAACTTACATACAGCATCTATGGGTGGGCATTTCCTAATTAAGAGTCGTGTTCTAAAACTGTGTTAGGTGTCAAGGGGAGAACATTTAGGGAACCAGTTGTGACTTGGAAAGTCCATAATGGAAGCCTCAAGTCCTTTGACTCATGAACTGTCATACTTAGGAAAAATTACCCTGGTGTAAAAATGCCAAAGAACTATGCTGCAGACTGAATGGCATCTTTGCAGCAAACTCAGACGCAAACACAAACACATGTGCAATGGGATTCTGTGTAACAAAAGTGCTACAGAGAGAGGCATCCCCTGCTGCAATGGCCCAAGGAAGGGGATCAGAGAAAAAAGACCCATGGTTAATCTGCTTAAATTTCTTAAAAATGCATTTTCTCATCTGAAATTATTATTTGTAATTTAAACAAATTTAGCTAAAATTAGAGTTCTTAAACATAACAATGCATGAGATATTAACTGAAATATTTATATTTAATGTACATTAAATATTTCTAAATACATTTGAAAATGGCAAATAGTAGGATAAGAATGAGAATAAGATAAAAATCAATGGAACAGAAGCCAGAAGGTGTAGTGGCACATGTCTGAGTTTAGGGTTAGCCTGGTCTACAGAGAGAGAGTTCTAGGATAGTCAGGATCACAAAGAGAAACACTGTCTCATTCAAATAAAAATAATAAATAATAAGTCACTGCATCAAACAATGGAAGGGATTTTAAAAAAAATCTTAATGACAAACACTTGAATGCTTTAATTTAAAATTTTATTTCTAGATTTTAAGTCTTAGTTCCATACAGGGCCTCTGCCTTTTTTACCATAACTCCTGCTTCTCCCCTCTGCAGCTTTCCCCAAATGCCACTGACTGCTTCTGACTGTATCTACTTGAAGTACAAGTTCAGGAGGCCGAGACTATGGTAGCCTACATTGCCCTTCCCACTGCCTACACACCTAAGTTCCTGGCTGAGCTCCAAGATCATGCTGGAATCTCTCAGTCTCTTCTTCGATTTAAAGGACACATAGACTAGTCTCCATCAGTGTATTCCCTAGTATCAGGGAGTACACAGGAATGTAAATCTAGATGTGTTCACAAATGTTTATGGCTGTCAGAGGGAAGTCACACACACAAGCAGCTGGTCATTTGAGGTTTGTATTGAATGCTGAAAGAGGCTGTGACACTGGTTTTTAGGAAACCATCATTAACTTTCTATACTTTAGTCACTGTTATTTAAAGGATCCTCTTTAAGCTTGGGGATGCAGCCCATGAGGGATGGTGCACTGAGTTCAGGATTTCCCTTGCTGCTACAGTGGCCCTGCTCCTGACAGCAATGTGGGCGTATATGACACCGTGGTGCTGAAGGTACAGGGCTCCTTTTCAGTAAATGATTTGACTAGATTGCAAAGACAACAACCAAGTTCACACATGTTTAGTCCAACAATTTTGACATGGCTATCTCATCCTAAAAGATCATTTTCAGCTTCCACATGCTCTAAAGTTAACTTTATATGGAACTTTTTTAAAATTATATGCCATTTACTTAATGAATTTAATTTGTAAATTTGTTCAGAACATTAACTTATTATTTTGATTTTTTAAAAATGTCATATGTCAATACTTTGCTGAAGGAAGGATTCTAACTTGAGTGTGTGGCTGACCCCCAGTTATGTGCAAGGCCACACCTTTTTGTGCAGAGACCTGGGCCTGACCAGAAAGGCCATGGGCTTTACCCTAGAGGGTGAGTGTAGGAGGGAGAAACAGAAAGAATGCCTGGGCTTAGTACACACCTCCACTCAATCTCAAGGCTTGAGCTTGCAGCTTTGTAATATTCAGACAAGTTTTTGCTGTTGCTGTTGTCTTGTTCTAGAATTTCTGTTTGTGTGTTTTGGTTTGGGATTTTTTTTTCCTTTCTAAAATACCCTTTATTAAACGTGTTCTTTCACAATGTCTTACAAGTTTATAAGTTATCCTGATCACTCTCAATCCCCACCCCCTCTTAGCTTTCTTCTACCATTGTCAACTCCCCTACCCCTGTCCTGCCACCCACCGTCCCATACTCAAACAAAAGTCTCTTTCCCATATTCATGTTCTTTGTTTGGTTTTGTGACCCACTGCAACTATGGTTTCTATCCACTGGATCCTGGTGGGTTTACCAGTGGGTACAAGGGGGTTTAGATGATATTACAGACAAAAGCTAAGGGTGTTTTGTTTAAATTCACAATAAAGAATAGCTGAGTTAATGCCTTATTATTTCCTAAAAGGGGATTTTTTTTTTCATAAAAAAATGGGAAGGTCAACTGTAATCCCAAGAGTTTACTACTTATAAACCACATTTATATTATAATGACAGCCCAGTAATCACTATGCCTCTGTCCTGAATTCCTACAACAAAGTTACTCATACATGTGCATTATATAAGATCTTTTTATATAGAACTGTCTACTGGCAGCCTAACTGTCAGTCTTCTGAACTGATAGTTTTCTACAGTGTTGATTATGAATTGTGTTTTCTACTGTATTCTTCAAAACTGAACACAACACAGAAGCTTCCTCTTACAACTTCTCTCAGCACTCTGGAGAAATCAACTCTTAATGTCATCCTGAAAACTTGGTCAGGGATCTCTAGTTTAGGACAGAAATTAAAAATTGACCATTTGAATTCTGTAAGTTGCTTATGTTGGTGGCTATCATAAGATTACACTATAGCCAAACATTCTAGTACAGTGGGCAGGTGAGTGAAGCTGATCTAAAATGAGACATTTTCATTTAGGCTTAGGGCAACATGGTAGAATTATACGGTCACTTAAAATCCCACTCACCCATGTTGACTAACTGAAGGGGGAAGTCACAGCTAGAATTAAATTCCGGAGAATTTTTGGATCCTATTTAATGAACGAGGATACATTTTTCGTGTGGTGTCATTGTTTCACTACTTCCCATGTTTATTTGGACAGATTCATAGCACTGGGTAGGAAATGTATTGGTTGGCAACTTCAGTTTTGGAAGAGAAAGTAAACACATGCTGATTAGCAAACAGTAAGCTCTACTGTGTTTAATTTTGGCTTCTCTTAAAAAAAAAATATCCAGTATTTGGTGTGTGTTCCAAGTAGGAGCATTTGTCCTCGAGTTCTCTCCTAGCCCCTTCCTGGAGAAATTCCAGAATCTCTCTCCTTTCTCTCTCTCTCTCTCCCCTCTCTTTCTCCCTGTCTCCTTTATCCCTTCCCACTCATTGCAAACACCAACATTAGTTAAGAAAGTACTTCTGCCTATGCTGTCCTCCTAGCCCAGACATGCCAGGCAGCCTAACAGTAGGTCCACAAGAGCATACACCACACTGTGAAACTATGAGCCACACAGAAGCAATTCTTTCCAGACCTAATAAATTCAAGGTTAAAAAAAAAAATCACATTTCTGAAATTCCTAGAGGGATGGTTAAATGAAAACTCTTGTGTCTAAGAACCAACAGTGGTAAATATGAAAACAACATATAGCTTCCAATTCTGTTCAAAGCCATTTCCCTCACTTGTCTCATTTTCCTACTTTATTGTGCTCTCCCCCAACCCCTGCCATGTTATATTTCAAGTGTTGGCCATGCTTAGTCCTCTGTTAGTCCACCCTGGCAGAACCATCCCAAATGGTATCGCTCAAAAATGTGTGCAGGGACACAGCACAAATGGAAAACCATGGCCCCAGGGAGATGCACCATCTACTGGATACACCATATTTTCATTGTTCCTGTACTATTTCTCATAAAATAAAGTTAGTGTTTGGCCTTTTCAGTTCACAATATTACTACTCACAACTAGACTCCCAGAATGTTTCTGAAGTATACAAAATGTTGTTTCTACATATAAGATGGAAAAACTAAATTATCTAAAAGTTCAGCAATGCCTGGGATGACCCAATGGAAGAAGCTAGCACCATCTGTTGATGGCTCATAGTGTTTCCTCTTCATTTATTATGGATCTCCTAATTTCCTCAAAGTGCTAGGCACAGACAGACATGAATTTTCCTATAATCCATGTCGGGCAAAAGAGCACAAAACGGTCAAAGTCCTAACCTACATGAGGCTAACAGTCTATTAAGCACAAAGAACAGTAAATCAAAGCACAAATTAATATAAAACATGTCAGATAGTTCCAGGGCAACCAGTTTAGCAGGGAGGAAGTAAGGGGGCTGAGAGAGGAATGACAGATAGATAGAAGGTCTCTCTAGGCACAGGTCACTAGGAACGACTTTGGAGTAAAATAGGAGCAGCTTAATCCACAACTCTGAGGAAAGAGAACACATGTACCAGAGGGTTCTGGAGGGTGGTGACATGGTCAGTTTCAATAGAGCATGGAGAGTAGGCAAACTGTGTTCTAGAAGAGTTAGGATGGGACCAAGTCAAATGGCACCCTAGAAATCATATATATATATATATATATATATATATATATATATATATCCATATATACATTAAAGCTGACACACATAGGAGGTTGCTAGAGAAATGGGTATGTGTGTTTACTCCATTCTTAACAGGCACTCAAAAGTCCTCTGCATTAGCAGCAGTGAAAGCTTCTCTCTACCCCCACTGCCTCATAGAAGTTCTATGTACACTAACACAAGAAGAGGCATGGGGACTGGATCTGCATACCCTATGGAACACTTCCACATTGGCTGATGCAATCAATACAAAGGGGTTGTTAGAGAGCACCTAGTACTGAAGGGCCACCCAAAGCATTTCCTTCTGCAAAGCCCTGCAGCCTAGGCCCACATCCGCCTGGTCCAATCCATTTGCTTCCAAACAAAGGTAGGAAATGGCTGCATCCTAGTTTTTCATTGTGGACTCATGAGTCAGTGCTTTGGAACTTGGTGTCTTTGGGAGTGAGTGTCTATTCACCACGTCTCTTGCCACAAGGGGAAAAAAAAGCACAGATAAACAGTGACACGATTTTATCCAACTGAAATATCAACCCACGAGCTTCTCAAAAATAAATGTAATTCAGTGTCAGGTTTCTTTTCTTCTCTTCTTCTTCTCTCTATTGGTTCCTAGTACTAAGCCCTCTCTTAATTTCCCAAACAACCTAAGGTCAGTCAGTGGTGAAAGTACAGCACAGGATAATTATTAAGAAGTTCCTAGGTTATATAGCACAGTTTATAACAAGAAAGGGTGTTAAAGCTGATTGATCAGGTGCACTCAAGAATGTACCCCATTAACAGGGATCATAAGAAATCTCCCTGAAATGTAAAATGGTTCTCTATCATTTAGTAAGTTATTTTTAGAGTGCAGTAAAGAACACGGATTTATCTTTGAAACCCCAATTTACAGAATGAACAGGAAAGTCTTTTTGTAAACCATTCCCATATCCACAGAATACAGAAAACAAGAAGAGAAAATGGTGTGTGTGGTGTGTGTGTGTGTGTGTGTGTGTGTGTGTGTGTGTGTGTACATGCGTGCACAAGTGTACACACAAGAAGAGTGTCATTCTAAATCAACAAGGTCTGTGAACTTATAAACTATTACTATCAAAAAAGGATAGGACTCCTGGGTGGACAGGGCATCTCTTCCACCACCACCACCACCACCCATTTCTCATGAAAGTTACAGAGAGAATTGGGTTTTTTGTCTGATCTAACCTCATAAGCCTGTTATTACCTAGGACAGAAAAGGAAAGAAGAGACAAGAAACATCTAATGATAATGACAAGGAATCTGACCTAACTTCAGGCAATCCCAGCACTGGGAAGGATCAGGCAGGAGGATCGTGAGTTTGAAATCAGCCTGAACTATATAGTAAGAACCATGCCCCAACCTAAAAAAGATATATAAGCCTATTCATCCAAGCATTAGCTAAACTATTTTTATAATGGCATCCATGTGGTCAATACAGCATGACCAAACATACCGGCGTGATTATGAAAAGAAGTTTAGTTAGAAGTTCTTCTATCTAAAAAAGTATGAATTCTTTGCCAAATGTTGGAATAATCCAGTGTTTTCTACTCAGGCTAAATGGATTGTGAAAACAATGAAAAATACCCTCTAGAGAGACAGAGTAAAGGAGTTTATGTGCTACGCAGAGTATTACATTTAACTTCTCCAGTGCAGAAATAAACAGAGAGGCTGGCAAGAATGAAGAAGACAATCTTTAAAAAGGACTTGAGTAAAACTGCAATTACAAAACAGGAAGATAATTTTCACTCCTATTAGCTTTTGTCTTTCCATCACAATCCAGACTTAAAGTTCATTACCAATTTCCCAAATAGTATATTGGTCAAGTTATAAAGGCTCATTACACGCATAAATTGTGCATATAAATATGCTTATATGGTCTTAGGAATATTTTAAATTTCCTTCAACAAAACTGGGCTATTGTTTGGAGATTTTCCTAGAGAGTGAACCCCCACTCAGGACAGGATTCCACTGCAAACTTTGCTGTACATGTGTGTGCACCAAGCTTCTATCTAGTTCTCTATTCAGACATGTATAACGCTTCCATTTTGAAGCATATGGCTGGGGAGCCAAAAGAATTTAAATTGCCTTCAAAATGTGCATCGCATTATAAATGGTGTGAAAAGGGATCTTTACTATTCAGCTCTCAACTTGGAGCATAAAGCAAAGAAGCAACACAAGACTGCTTCAAACTTTGTCCAAAAACTCAACAGCTTCACTTGTTTATAGAGGGACAAAAGTATGCAACACAGTTTATAAAACAAGGACGATATACTGTATGCAAAAGTAAAGTTAAAAGCGAAGTATAGTAACAGCCCTGTCTCGTCACAAACACTTGGCAGCCTGTCTAAAGTACTGTGGTCAAAAACATGATACCGTCTGCGTTGTACTGCTGCCAGAGCACTCCCTAAGTCCAAGTCTCTTTAGCCATCATCACCACCTCATTTGGCAATCTCTCCCAAGCCTCAGTTCATCCACTCAAAATTACTCCTCGGAAACACAGAAAGCAGACAGAGCCTCTCACCCCAGAGTCTGTGAGTATCACAGAAGAGTGGCTTTGGCCAGGGCAGAATAAGATGCAGTTCTGAGGTGAGAGAGCCAGGACCAACTCCACTCTAATCTCAAAAGTTTCTCTGTTCTTTGAGTTTAGCAGGGCCACCTTCCAACAGGAATGCTCAGTGCTCACAGCAAATCCAAAGGCTTTCTCTCAATTATCAGAGAAAGAACACATGTGGATGGTGCACTCAGACAGCAAATATGCTTTCAGCACAGCACAGGAGGGGCAGATATATTGGGCAATTTCCTGCCCTTTCTCTGCTTCAAAGATGAGCTTGTGAACTGCAAACACTGTATCTCTAGCTACATGTGTGAACTACCAGGCTGGTACTAGAAGGAGACAAATCAAGAATACACATAGAGCCTAGGATTTATAAACATCAGCATTTCTGTGTTCACATGGCACTTCTAACTATAATACCGTGGTGTGTGACAGAAAACTATGAATGTGGTGAAGGACAGATGAGTGATGGGAAAGGACCAGCTGCATGAATTGTTAATTTTCACTGGAAAAATTGGCTCCCAAGTTCTTCTGCAATCACTTGTCTTCTAAGAAGCATATTACATAATTCAAAAACACAGACCTTCTCATCTTAAGTTTACAGCTTGCCATATTTCCCAGAAAGTAAACAATAATTAACAACAAATTTCATAGTTTTTCCCCCCTCTCTTCTCTTCAAGAAACCTTACACTTTGAAATGTAGATACAGAAGCTTCTCTTGGATCAGGGCCCACAAACATATGCTTCCAAAGGGATAATATGTACAGGTTAGTCTGGTGTGTACCAGATGTAAGAAAAACCAAATTCAAAAACAAAAATATCAGTATTCAACAGAGAAATAAAATTTTAATTAAATCCCATTCCTCCTCTCCTTATAGATGCAGAATCTAAAAGAAAAAAAATCACAACTGGAATTTTTAAACATGTTTCCTGAAAAAAAATAACTCATGACTTAGTTCTTTATATGAATTACAACGTAGTCTACAGACATACTACTTTGAAGGCACCCGGACTCTGCTTGAGGAAGTTAATAGGATCATGCCCTGTTAGTGCTTAGACAGGAAAATGGTCATTTTCAAACTGATTTCTTCCCACCACATGCTGGTATTTAACCAAAAGAAATTTTAGGAAAAGACTGGAAAGTTCCAAATAAGTAGAACTTATCAGGAAATCCAGGCAGGAAAAAAAAAAAAAAAAAAAAAAAGGCCTTGAATATGGTAAAACTCAATGAAGATTACAAAATTCAAATTCTCTCTGACTATAACTGGTGAGTCCTGAGTTATCAGAGGAGAGCTCGGAAGCAAAAGGCGCACATTATCTCCACACAGCCACAACTGACATGTCCTCTTAGATATGGAGACATGCATGAGAGTATTAAAAACATACTACAAAGACCCACAAGCTGAAGGAACTTGAGGGAGTCCAAAGCTGGAGCTTTGTTCCTCACTTCCCTGCATCCCCACAAGAACTCAGCCAGACTTACAAGAGTTATTAAGTGAAGTCCAGGAAGGAGCAGCAGACCGGGGCTTTGGACCACCCGTGCTTAACCTTTTCGGGGCCTCCTGATCTTTCTCCTTGCTGTATACATCAGAGATGTCACTGGAGTGAAAGCCAAGTTTTAATTTAGAATTTAATAAAAATTGATTAAGCATCACAGAGCACAAACAAAGCTGCTCCATAAATCTCTCAGCCCTTTTTGTGCTGGGAGGAAAGCAAGTACTGTCTGCTGAAGCAGATGACAGACGCCGGCTTAAAGATAAGTATTATTTATACTTCTCTACCAGATTTCTTCTTATGCATATCTTATCATGCATGGGTATATGATCAACAAAGAAATTATTTTATATCAGTCAAATACATTCACATGTGCACTGGCTCCATGAGAACGGCTTTAAAGAGTTCAGGCCTAGGGCTCAATTAAAGCAAGATGGAGAGAAAGGAAAGTTTTGAAAGAAAAATAAACATTGAAATGGTTGTTACTTGAAATGCACTTTCACACAGAGGCTAATGAATATATATGCACTGAAAATAACTTTGTTCTGAACATATGCCTATGCATTTTAAATAAATGATGCGTGTTTGAAAGATAGGAGCGTTTACCAAATCTAAACACATCAAGATATAGCTATATTAAAGCAAGTTATTTGTATAGTGTGTTGGTTAGGAGACAGTACCTTGAAAGGAATCCAATGGTTATGTAAAGGCAGAGCTGATTTATCCATGTGTGCAGATATTTTAGTCATCAGACTATAATGTAAAAACTTAGACCTCATTCTTTTCCTCCTTACAGACACAGACCCTGTGAAAACCAATCACTTGATGGGAATATCCATTAAAAATACTTTTATTTACATTTTTACTTCTAGCAGCCTCAATGATGTGAGGATGTGGAACTTATCTTTTCAAAAAAAATAATATTTTGCATTATAAGGTTACTAAAAGTAGAGATTCTAATTCCAAAAGAAACATGAAGCAGCAATAGAAACCATCAGGTGGGAAGAACGCTGCAGTAATGGCTGCCTAGTCCTCCTCCGCTACTCAGTGCCCCACCCTCCATATGGATATTTTTGGGGATGGACTTGGAATTTGTGTTTGTTTTGGTTTTTGTTGTTTTTTAAATGCAGAAAGATTAAACAGGAGAAGCGTGTCGGTATGTCCAGCCAGAAAATCACCTATGGTAAGATTTATCAAATCAGGTTTAAGAACAACACTAAACAGTACCCATCCATCAGGTTACAGGGTCTTGTCTCAGCTTCCCCTCAGCCCTTTTTTATGGAAAAAGTCTTTGTCAAAGGCAGAGAAGTTTATCCATGGGAGGCACAGGAGTGCCTGGTGTGGGAGTCAGAAGGAGAGGGTGAGCTGGAGCTGGAGCACTCCTCGCTGCAGGGGGGCTCTCTGCAGAGGACTAGACGAAACCTCCCCACCACTGCAAGTACACTGCTGGCAAAATTAAACTGTCTGGCTCTGTGGAGATTACTGTACATTGGTCCCTAGAGAATTAACAATGCACTGAAGTAGGATGCACAAATCAGTACGTTTAGACTGTAACCCCTAGTCTATCATATGTAATAATTTTTCTTTCCTGAATTATATATGAAAGTACATATATACTAGTGTGGCAATTACGAACAAATATTTTCAGGAATTGCTTTTGTGTATATTTCTTAAGCACACAATGTCACATGAAAGCACTAACCAAAATAATTATTTTGTTAATCTTAAAGTATTTGAGATCCTGTTTAAATAATCCCATTGTATATATATATATATATATATATATATATATATATATATATATAAAAAATCAGGTTGTATAATGTAAGTATAAGGAATTCATAAAGAAAATGCTAGCAAGAACTTTTCTTTCAAATGGCTTTATAATATAAAACCAAGCTAAAATATATACTATGCTAAAATGATATATTACAACTACCAATATATTTTAATTTTTTAATCAGCTGGTTTAAATGAGAGAAACTCAAAAGGAATGTAACTCACTCCCATACTCTTTCACTGGTGTGAAAGTAAAATAATTATAATGCTGGTGACTTGAAAATCCATAGCCTCCATAGATTAACAAACCACAAAATTATACCTGGTCAGTATTCTTACAGCACACACATGTGGCTTTCACAAAGGGTGTCCATTTCTAATACACATTGGCTGTTTGGTATTGCACATGTTATTGAACAAAGTTCTCTGACTTGAAATCTGCAGACTGCTCAAGAAGACAAAGCTTAAGATTTAAAACAAATGGGACATGCTAGCCAAACAAT
Organism: Cricetulus griseus; assembly: GCF_003668045.3. Lineage (NCBI taxonomy): Eukaryota > Metazoa > Chordata > Mammalia > Rodentia > Cricetidae > Cricetulus > Cricetulus griseus. The sequence goes on along the minus strand of NC_048595.1, from coordinate 65,353,354 downwards.
CAGCAAAAATGCCTAACAGTATGGACTGAGAAAACAGTAAGTGTAGCTAAAAAGTACTTTTATGGGCTAGAGAGACAGCAGGGTGGCTAAGAGCACACAGCACTCTTGCAGAGGACCCAAGATCAGTTCACAGCACCTGATGCTCACAACTGCCTGTAAGTGCAGCTCCAGGAGATCTGACACCCTCTTCTAGCCTACACAGACACCTGCATTCATGTGCACATCTACACACACACACACACACACACACACACACACACACACACACACACACACACACATGCACTCACGCGCGCACACGCGCACGCTCCCAGCCTAGTGTGCCCCTGACTGGTCTGCATACTCCTGATCCCAGGCCTACTTATCAGAGGCCTAGTATCATTCTCCTTTCATTCCAATTCTTCAGCCACTCCTTAAAAGTAGGCATTCTCCCAAAGCTGTGTCCTTGATATTCCCAGCCTCCCAAATGTCCCATCAAACTATATCTTCAAAGGTTTGGGGTTCAACAAAGCTAAAGTCATATGTGTAGTTTTATTTTCCTGCTAGATAGCATCAGAATGTCCATGCTCAATCAAATTAGACAGCATAGCTCCCAATTCAGTGGTTTTCCTTCACTCTCTGGGAAATCAACAATTCCCCAAATAAGTATGTTAAAAAACCTCAGACTCATCCCTGATTCCTCATCTCTACACCCATATTACATCCTCTTATTTTTATTCCTACCAAAGCTGTCCTCTCTGTGTATGCTTCTCTCCTCCCTTCCATAGTAGCCTCAATTCAATGTGTTATATTCAACAAATAGGAGCCCCCTATGTTGTACCAAGGACCATACACTGTGCAAGCAAAACAGCAATGAAACATCCCAGAAAAAAACATACTCCCTTCTCACAAGGTCCTTCAGGTCAAGCAGTGGGAGAGACATGTAAACACATCGTTACCCTCTGATGTGACAGAAGCAATAGGAGCTACACATAAATCACAGAGCAGAGCAGAGGAGGGAGTGGTCATTCCATCTGGACAGGCCAGAAATGACTGCACTGTGGCTATCACTTCAGAGCAGTGCTGGTGGACAAGTGTGAGGTTACAAAGAGAGGGCAATGCACAGTAGCATGAGCTGGACCTCCAGTTTGAAACTCTCTAATCAGCACCTGTATTTTTAAAACTTGTTTGTCCAAAACCTAGACCCAGTTATGATACTTTTCCTGAAGGCCTTTAGTGGCTTTCCACAAACTCTAGAATCAAATCCAAACACCTGGCATTGGCAAGGCACTTGGATTTTGAACTCTGGCTTGGTGAACTTAGAGTCCACTCCGACTGCTTTCCACATTCCTAATGCAGGTCCACAGGCTTCGTGAGATGCTGTTGCAGCCATCAGGGTGCTCCTCTGCCCCTCATGTGGGAAATCATTTACTCTGTGACATCAATGTTCAACTTCACTCTACTGAAATTCTTCCTAAGATGCCTGGACACGGCTCCCTGCTTCAGCTTTCAGGCAGGTCCTCTATCTACATGGCTTATACAATGTATACTCATATCTGCCATGTCATTTGCAGCACATACATGTGCCTTTTCAAAATCACATCCACTTTGAATACACATTGGCCGTTTGGTCTTGGTCACATTACTTAACTTTCCTGAGTTTCATGGGGATGGTAGTGGTCCACACCTTTAATCCCAGCATTTGGAAGACAGAGGCAGGCAGATCTCTGAGCTCAAGGCCAGCCTAGACTACTGAGTGACGTTTAGGTCAGCTAGAGCTACAAAGAGAAACTGTCTCAAAAAACCAAAACCAAACAAACAAAAAACCCTTCTCTGAGTTTGAATTTGCAATGCTTAAAGAAAGCTAACAGGCTTAACATTTGAAACAAATGTGGCATGCTGGAAAAACCCTTAGTGATATGCCTACACTGTGGATATCAGTGTCCTTACAAGAATAGATGGGAGAGCTTGGCTTTTCTCTCTCTGCATAAACACAGAGTAAATGTGGCCTTCAGCAGTCCAGAAAGGATGCTGTCAGAAGAACCCAGCTATGCTGACACACACCCTGCTCGTAAACTTCCAGAAGTGAGGGAATATAAATTTTTGTTGCTTAAATAATACAGCCTATGGTACTTTGTTATGGAAGCCCAGTAAACTAGGACTTATAATTTTATCAAAAGAATTTTAATAATATAGGATTAACTGGTAAAGCTAATCAATAAAATCTCCTAAATTCCTAACAGAACTGCCACTATTTTTCAGACCGATCTAGCTAAGGTTCAGAGTCCTCCTATTAGGTTCTCAGTAAGGGTGGGCAAACTTCTTAACTTCTCTCAGTTAAAAGAAGTTGGGTTGTGTGGCAATTTTCTCCAAGATAAAACTTCCATCTTGAAGGTCAGCACATTAAGACACAGGATGCTCTTCAGGGAAGTGAAACACTGCATTCTGCACTATTATACATAGGAAATAAACAATTCAGTAGCTTCAGGAAGTCCCTGAAACAGACCAAATTCATTGGGTTCCTCCCCTCTTTTGGCATATATAAGCCATAAGAACTGCTGAAGATACTCTCAGACAATGAATTCTGCCTAAAAAGAAAAGGATACCAGCCAAACTGCCTGGAAAGAGGCAGAGTCTAACCTACCTGTCTAGCAGAGGTTCAGATAACCTGTGCTGCCAGAAAGAGAAACTCTCCAGCCTGTTAAGCCACCTGGTTTCAGATTTTGTGAGACATCACCCAAGGTGGTATAGGCTTTAGTGATGCAGCTGTCTTTGAGTCCTTTCTGCTCCTATAAGTAACTCTTACCCATATTCCTGTAAATAGCCCCAATAAAACTCAGTGGATCACCAAATAGAACTTTCCTGCAATCCTCTTTTGTCTGTTGTTGGTTCTCTATCTGAGGTGAGTGGCCATTTGCTGTCTTCTTACTAAAGAACAGGATTTTGAAGTCCTGGCTTTCCATACACTTAGATTAGTGAGGAAACTATGAAGGGGTGTATGATAGTGCTGACACTATTTCAACACTGCTTGGCTTTACAATATTGTGGTAAACTGACTCTGAGATCCATAGGCTTGGCTCAAACTAGATCTTCAGTGACATGAATATGACTGAAGGGTAACTTCTTGCCTGTCCTGGTAAATCACAGCAATGAAAATGGTAAGAGTCACCTTCTGTTAAATTCTTACATATATCAATGTAAATGTTTCATTTTTAAAACATAGAATATACACTGCAAACTCTGCTTTTATTGAAAAGGTAATTAAGACCCAGATAGCCCATCCAAGCTAAAAAGGTTAAGTTGGAGGCTTGAGATGAAACCTCTTCCAACCTTTTAGTAACTGAGAAACAGCAGTCACCCCAAATGTTGACAAGATCTGCTTACTTTGTATTGATATGGATCGTTACCTATCATAAAGTTTTGCCATAGTTGTATGTCTGTGTGTTATAGGTATTTTTGTGAACCTTCCAGCCATGTTTCTCATAATCATGTATGTGAGTCCCCTAGGTGGAGAATGATCACTACTTTTGGATGGGCTCTGTAAGTTCACACACAGGGGTGATGAAGAGAGGAAGAAGAAAGAAAGGAAAAAAGAACTGCGTGATAAAAGGTTGGGGGAGTAGAGAGGAAAGGAATGAGGAAGGAAGAAAGAAGAAGGCAAAGGAGAAGGGAAAACAGAACAACCATCTCCTCTTCCTTAAATTCCATCTCCACATAAGTGAAGTTCTAGCAATAGATAACAGGAATACTGTCCTAACCCACAGAAACAAGTTGAAGGATTCCAGAACCAAGTGAGGGTAACGAGCTCCCAAGAGCTATACATATCTCTACTGATTCATCTCCCCAAAACACACTCAACTTGTACACACTAAAAAGTTGTGCTTACTTGTGATAAACGCTACTGAAAAATCTGGTTCTCCTTCATCTTCTCTTGGGATGTCTTGGTAGAACACATCAAATGAAAAACTCACTAAAATTTCTCTTTAACCAAGTGCCTCAAAGATTGTCACATTAGATGTTCAGCTCTGCCATAAAAGTGGGTCTTTCTAAGCCTATGTCAAGTTCACCACAGGGAGGGGCATAAGAGAAATGGGAAAGAAGGAGAAACCATTAGAAAATATCTGCGATGTGTTTTCTCTCTGGTGGACGATTATATCCTAGATTGCTAATGTGGCCAACTTGTTAAGCAGAAGCAGCATTTAGACCATTTCTCAGATACGGCTTCGGGAAAGGGGCGATCAAAGAGGATGAAAAATTACAGCTTGGGTCGAGAAGGAGGACTATGGAGCACCAGCACAGCAGAGTGGTGTAGGAGCTTCTGATGATGATAAAGTATGTCTCAGGAAAACTTCCTACAATAGGCAAGCGTGAACATGCCTTGCTCGCTGGAGGACAACTTGCAAAGCATGCAACTCTGGGAACTGGACTTTACTTGAAGCATGGAAGGGAAATGAATAAAGGCCACTAAGAAATCACCTTTTTCTAGTAAAAAGCTGATGAATGCACCGAGAATTCTGGTTGATCAAAAAGACTTTGCTTCTCTGCACTAATGGTAACTGATTGTAAATACCTCTTTGCTGTGATATAATACTTATCACAGGATTTGTAGTAAAGAACATGAATGGGTTTGTAAAATCATGAATAACAAGGACATCACTATCCCTGGGGATGGAGTGAGGGATGAGTTGGGGGGTTGGTGGAGAGCATGGGAGGATGGGAGGTCGAGGGAATGGGGAGATGAATATGTAAATAATAGTGCTTCTAAAATAAAAAATAAAATCACAAATAAATATTAAATAATCAGTTTTCCAAATTTTTTGTAGGTAACATCTATTTCCTAGGTACCTGCGGTGTACCACCCGACATTTTATATGGTTAAAGATTACAGTGTTTTGTTTAAAAACAACAAACTAGAAACTTCAAGGAAAACCAGTCCACTGGCATTCCTTTGAAATGTGCCTATGAAAGGCTCTACAGTGTTTTTCCTTGCCGTTGGGTGTATGTTGTGCAAGAAAGGAATTCCTGGTGCAATAATCAAATGAGAAATTAGAATTTTCCCTCCAAAGTTTCATCTAATTACATGGCAACACATAACGAAGGACATGATATAGATAGGATAGATATATATATAGCTAAAGAGTTAATCATTAGCAACTCTGCTAAAAACTTCTAATGGCAGACTGCCCATCATTCTTTTAGACAGAGCTTGTCAGAAAAACTGGGGCAGCTTGTCCAGCTCAGCAGTCAACTGATTACTAGTGAACTCAATGGGGCTCCCAGCCAACCCCTGAGATTGCTGCCAGCCCCTTGGGTATTCAAAGGCTAAGTTCCAATGTGGTTTACTTTGCCAGGGTCACATGATGTCAGTGCTATTTTCTCCTGACCAGAATAACCAGTCCGTCAGGTTGCTGGGAGTGCTATCAGTGAGCCTCAGCACTTCACTAGAGGTCACACACACACTAGGGTGCTGCTCTTTCCATGACCTAAGGGTCTAGGGTCTCCAGAGGGAGAGCAGCTAATCCCAGTATGTATGTCCATTCCAGATACCCAAGTCCTGCCCAGGCATCCAGCACACAAAGTCTGCCCAGAAGACCAGGAACTACAATAGCTCAGTGCACAGGGTATAGTGAGAGAGCAAAACACATAGGTCATACATTTTTAAATACCCAGCTGGGTAAGAAAACAAATAGAAGAGAGCCTGGACTTTAATTTCTGCTGCATTACTGGAGAATTAATAGTTAGCCGCATGAATTCTATAGGATTTAGTCATCTTCATCAACATATGTCGACATTATTTGCATGGTAGCTAGATAGCAATTGATTTTTACATTTATCAGGCTATTTTCAGTTGCTACATGATTTACAAGGGTACATAACACTCAGTTTTTAAAACTGTGGTTTTAAAACTGCTGGTATTTAAAACTGTGGTAATCCTTATCTCTCAGTGAGAGAAACTATTTTCCTCCCCAACACACAATGCAGAAAATTAAAAGTAAGACCTACTTGTAATCTTTCTTCTCCTAGGAGAAACATAAACATGAGGGCCTGCAAAGGGCTGGAATAGCTGGAGATCACCACAGTCCACCTCCTGAGCACATGGCCCAGTGATCTAAAAGACCTCAGCATTGCTCTCAAGTACTTCCAATTTTCATTTTTAATTTTTTGTGTGTCTTTTTTTCATTCATTTTTTTAGTTCATAAATAAAGTCATGCACAATTATGATACAGAATACAGTCTGTTCACAATGGCATGGCTAAATTAAACCAATTAACATGTTATATCACACATATTCATCATTTTTGTTTTGAAAACACTTAAAGTATACTATCTCACAACTTAACATATAGCACATTGTTATCAACCATATTTATCTTGCTCTCAGTAGACCTCAAGACTTCAGAGAGTCCATGCCTCTTGTCCAACTGCAGTTTTATATCCTTAAACCAATCGTTAGTTGCATGCTATTTATTATGTGTGCTGTGGGGAGGCACACATGGGGACAATTTGGGGGATCCCCTTCCTTCCTTCTTTCACCTTCTTGCTAAAACAAATTGCATATGTGACTGACGGTTGCCTGAACTAAATTCAGGTAAACTGGTATAAGGAGAAGTCAACCTGTCAAGAAAGGACTGAGGAGGGAGGGAGGGCTGGGAAAGTGGGAAGAGGAGGAGGAGAGAATCAACCAAAGCAAAATGTAGGAAGGAAAGGAAGGTAAGTTCCTAGGAAAGCACACCGAAAGAAAGCTGTATTTTTTTTTATCAATGCTTCATAATTTTCATTCATTACAGTTATGAAAAAAGTTTAAACAGATTCACAACAACTACAAAGCCAATGTCATCACTGTCATTCAGTCTAATCAGGTACTATAGTTTGCTCTTCCTGATGGTGATAACTCATCTTTGGCTATTCAACTTATCTTTTGTCCTGGCCTTTTATTTCCTTCTTAGATGCACTGTATCTTACCTCCAGTATAACATCTGTGATGATCTACCAAATGTCTGAAAGAAAAAGGCTTATGGGATGCAAGTCCTTTGGTGCAAAGGGACTAAGCCACTGTCATCAATTAGATAATAGCTGGATAATTTGACAGTTCTCATGGTGATTGTTCCGAGGAATGCTGGAAATGTGCAGAGAGAAAATGTTGAGGTTCACTTCTGAATAGGGTACGAGGCCTAAATACAGAGATACAGAGCAGAAGGGGAAAGCAATAGAAATGCTGACCCTTGGACAGTGGGGAAATAATGCACAAGCCAGGTTGATGGATAATCTTTTTTAAGAACTGGTCAGATTCAGGCAGTGGTGGCATACACCTTTAATCACAGCACTTGGGAGGCAGAGGCAAGTAGATCTCTGTGAGTTTGAGGCCAGCCTGGTCTATAGAGAGAGAGAGAGTTTTAGGACAGCCAGGGATACACAGAAAAACCCTTTCTAAAAAAAAAAAAAAAAAAAAAAAAAAAAAAAAAAAAACCTCTGTCAAACTGGGAACTGTCCTCAGTATCCTGGCAGAATTCACGAAAGAGTACAAATTTCTCCCAGTAGCATGCAAGGGCTCTCTACAAGGTAACAGTCATCTATTTCCCCAAACTCTTTCAGGAGAGTCTCCATCTCCCTATATGCTCTTCCTCCAGCCACATTGGATAGCATGGACATCCTTGCCCATTGGCTTTTGCTCGTGCTGTTTCCCTGGCCTACACAATGTCTCTCACAAGTGATACAACCCATTTCCTAAGATCAGTTTAAGACACCACTTCTCCCCAAAACCAGGTATAAGCCCCTCCAGTGCCCTACATAGTACCTCAAAACTTCATGTTTGCCCTCTTCTTAAATGCCAGCCTTATATGGCCTGACATTACTTGCTGAGCTTACCCAACATGCTTCTCAGGGGGCATGCATTTGCTGATTTGACATGAACTGATGGGGCTAATTTATTTGACAGTTCTCCTGTGCACTGCTTCTCTTCTCTACAAGCACTCAAAAGTCCCACCACCAATTCAAAGCCTTGTCTGATCTATTAGCATTTGCAATAATACACAGAATCCTGAGATAAACAATTTTATTGCAGCATATTAAGCGATGTCTCACCAAAAGAAAAACAATTTACCTCTTCATTTGAAGGAGGTTTTTTTGTTATTATTTATTTTAGTTTATTTTATTTGCATTGGTATAGAAGGTGTCAGATTTCCCTGAAACCGGAGTTACAGACAGTTGTGAGTTGCCATGTGGGTACTAGGAATTGAACCCAGGTTCTCTGGAAGAACAGCCAGTGCTCTTAACCTTTGAGCCATCTCTTCAGCCCCTTGAACAAAGTTTTTTTTTTTTTTTTAAATTCAGTATGTTTACAATTCTGTGTGCACATATTTAAATATACATACTAGCAAACAGGAGGAGATGGGCAAGCACTAACAATGATCTGTTTTTACTCTTCATTGTACTCAAGACAAAACATATTTAATCGATGGGGCTAAGGCATTAGTTTATAAAAGAAAGGACTAACAAGCCAAAGTTAACTTAGCTGAACCTGAGGAGCCAAAACTTGGGCAATTTTTGTTAGGAAACAGCAGGCAATGTTGATGACTTTCCTGAGCATTTTGTTTCCTGCAAATTAATGGTATTCCTTTAATAAAGACCAATCTCACTAGATGTCAATTCTCTGTTGTGGCATTGAGCATCTGACGTTACCTTGTTTTACAGTGCTCATTAAAAAGAAGTGTGATCAGTGACTCATATTAACTAAGTATAAAGGAAAGGCCCCAGCATACTGATGGCTAGGTATGGACTGCTAAGCATCAGATGTGACATCACTAATAGTAACAGTTGCACATGGTTCAATTTACACAAAGCGCTTCCTACGTGGTGACAGTTAGCCCTCTTAGCAGCCTTTAAAACAGATAACAAAAATCAAGGTTAACTTTTATCACTAAACAGTTGGGACTTGATAGAAATTTCTTGTGAACAGTCTAGCTTTGGCCAGTCCTGGTATGTGCTGGAACGCCCAGCTGGTCCTAGAGTCTTCATATATGGGTAGTGGTCAAATAACATTCAGAGTGACTTTCTGAAACAGTTAAATCTGTCATTGAAGCTAGCCCAGAGTCCAGGAATAACTTTTTTCCCTACCTGGCTATGTGAATGTGGTACAGAAAAGTACTGTTTCTGGAATCCAAGTGCCTAGCTTATGTCCATCACACATGACTTCTGTGACCAAGAGGTTCCTTTACTTCTTCCTCATGTAAGCTGATGCTAACAACAGTACCTGTCTACACAGGCTGCTGTAAAGGTAAAAATCAAATATTATGTACAGAATCATTTTACCAAAACAATTCACTCCCAACTCCTTTCCTCAGAGGTCGCGCCCTCTGACAATATTAACATACAAAACCAACAAAAGCACTCACTGAACGCCAGCACAGCTGGATTTGAAGGCAAAGCACTTCTTAATTGTGCTTTTCCTTTCAAAATCTCAACTTTCAGCTTTGATTCTACCCCAAAATGTAGTGTCAAGGGAGGAAAAGTGTTGTTATTATTATTATTATTATTATTATTATTAAAATTATTAATCATTTGTCACTCACTCTGAACATTTAGAAGTAAACCGTTTACTAAGACATTTTCACTAGATAAGTTTCCTTCCCTTAAGAAACAAACAAACAAACAAAAAAATGCAAAACCTACGACCTCAGTCCATACAACCATCTTCACTGTTGTGCATAACAATGAAAACATACATGAAAATGATACAGAAGAGAAATGAGGGCAAGAAGAAGTGATGCACAGAGAGAGGAAACCCTGAAACATATTACTTACATTCTATCTCTCAACCACTAACTTCCAGAAGGAAAGTGAATATATCAGACAGTAAAAATGTTTCAGAAACACTAGCCTGCTTGACAGTCATGGGATGCTAAGAATTACAGATACTTAATCACCATAAGCTCATAAAAGTGGGCCTAAGGGGGCAAGACTAAGCAGTTGAGAAGGAAGCCAGGAGTACTCCACTCCAACAAGGCATCACTTCCAGAGGCAGTTTGTAAGACCTACTGAGATGGCAACATCCTCAAGACATCCACCTCCCAAATCCTGTCTTTCTGGAACTGAGTTTCCATGGCTTATTTGGATTGGCATTGTCATCCCTGCCATTCTGATGAAACTACTCTCTATCTTCCCTGGAACTGGGCATAGTCGCCTTGATGTGGAAGGAGACCCTAGAGGAAGGGCCCATGTGACCAACAGTTATTCACTTTATATATCATGCAGTATCGACTAATGATTTGGAACCAACAGCTCTACAGACAGATTTCTTTTATTGCACACCTGAATTTGACACCTACCAATTGTTTGGGCCTTGGAAAGTCTTTAACACAGAATCTTGGGTCCTTCACTTATAAGATGGGGATAAGTACAAGTTACTATGAATGTTAAATTTAAGATAATACACATATAAAACTGAGTACTATTCTAGAACATAGTACAGTTGGGCCTTGTCCCAGCCACTGCACAGCTGCAGAAGAGGATAGCAAAGATGCCCGTCTATAAGCTGGGTATCAGACTGAATTCCCAGCACCAGCAATCACCTACCAGCATTCCTGGTGCCTATTTCAGTAGTGTGGAATGAACAAAGAAGAAAAACCTCAAAAAATCTTCTAATAACAGCTAATTCCAAAGATGAAGTAAATAATGAACCTGCTATGGTTTTAGGCAGAATTCCCTATTCGAGTACTAAAGAAAGACATGACTCTTTTAAGCCATGAGGTTGTCTTAGAGCATTATATCAGCCTCTCCCATAATTAGGTTTTCTTAAATAATGCAATTTACTAAACTGTCTAAACAGGGTAGACTTTCTCCCCATTCCACCCCCACACACCATTTATATTTTCGCTGGCTGTAGCTATTGTTGTTAAGCAAGGTGAGTGCTCTCTTATGAACACAATAAATGTAAGAGAACTCTTAGATGATGCATTTCAAAACATCTGTGTTGGTGGAAACAAAGGTATCACGACTGAGATTGTCCATCCAGGTCTACAACCTCAGTACTGCTGTAACGGGGAAACTTATTCCAGCATGCCATTTAACCAACAGGCTGCTTAACACTAGGTGTTCACTAGTGAAGGAGAAATGCTTTCAGGGTCAGGATGAATAACTCAGCCCTCCCAGTTATGGAATGCTGTGGGCAGGCAAGAACGTGTGGTCCAGGTACCTGAGAGCACTTCTGCATATAGCCAGGAGTACTGCCACAGAGCAAGAGGGCCCAAAGGAGCTCACAAACTCCTTGCACTGAAGATGTACCTTGCAGCCCACCATTCTAACCGTGTGCTGCTGCTGCCAGCAGCCTGCTTTTTGAGTTTCTCCTAGACACCTTACAGCAGAAACAAATACAAACAGGATTTTGGCAGAGATTCGGTATGAACTAGGAAACTACTGTGGGACACGTTCCCACTATTTTAACTGTTCACTTTTCTACTGTGTCCTTATTTGTGAACTTGTAGTAAGTTCTCTACTCTGTCTTCATGTGTTAGGCCAGTGAGGATGACCATCCCCTTGAAAGCTTGCTACATGAGAACATTATAAAGTAAGCACACATATTACAACACACACACATACACACACACACACACACACACACACACACACACACACACACACACTCAGTCAATTTGAAACTGAGATCTACACCTAAAGCACATAGTCCACTGCTCTAGTCACTAACCCTTCTTTCACAACCCTTCTCTCTTCATTTGGTGGTCTAAGTAGTAGATCAATTTCTCCCTACTCCATGTCCTAAGATATAGGAGTGATTAATAAGAATCATAAACAAGGGAAAGGGGTAGCCATCCAAGTATATAGATTTCTCAGAAACACTGAATCAGAAGAATACGTGGCTATAGAGAATCTCTCAGGCATATGAACTCTGGCAATGCCCCAATCTCAGAGGGCATTTTGTTCCTTCTCCACTTGTTGTCACATAAAAAGCCTGAAGCAATGACATTCTTCCACCTTTTATTTCATTTCACATTATTGCTTATTTAAAAAAAAATGAATGAGCGAAGCTAGGGAGATGTATCAGTCAACAAACTATTTTCATGTGCATGAGAACTTGAGCTCTGATCCCCAGCATCAAGCATAGTTGAGTGGGGGGGTGTGCAAAAAACAGAATTCTGTGAGTTCAGGAGCCAGTCAGTCTACTCTGGTGGGTGAACTCCAGTGAAAGGCCCTGACTCAAAAAATGGTAAAGTGTCACTGTAGAGGACACTCAGCATTGACCTCCAGACTCCACAAGCACAGACATAAATATACATGTATGTGGAGCATGCATGTGCTCTCTCTCTCTCTCTCTCTCTCTCTCTCTCTCTCTCTCTCTCTCTCTCTCTTTCTGAAAAAGGCCTAAGCAAGTAACAGTTTTAGACAGACACTGATGCTTGGGAAGGATATTACATTCTAAAAGAACTACCTGCATATTTAGAACTGCATAATGCTGCCTTAACAATCTGCTATAAATGTTCAGGATCTAGTATATATCAAATGGCCTGAGTTCCTAGGCTTGGTGAAAGTAAAGTATACTTGACTGTGACTAGGTAGTCTGAAATTTTTTCCTTAAAAACAAGGACCCAATGGGCTCAGTAAAGATGTCCTAGGGACACTGTGATCTGTGTCAAAGTTGGAGGGACATTCTCTCAAGAAAGGCACTGGTGACTACAGATACTCTGTTTGGGCTGGGATTGTGTTAAAAAGTAGGTTTCTAATAAGCCTGCAGATGCATTTCATTACTATGGGCTTGGCTTCTGCAGAAGGGGCTCTGGTGGCATGTGGAAGGGGAAGGCTTCCTTGGTAACAGATGCAGGGGAGAACTGATGGCTCCTGAGAAAACCAACAAGATGCTAGCATGGAAGAATGGGTAGGTAGAAGCCAAGGGCATTGAGATAAGGGAGTCCCTTGGACTTCAGAGACAGAGATCTAGCTTGTTTCCTATCAGTGAGGATCCGAGGGACTGAGAGAAAGCCCTCTGGTTGCCTTGTTCTCAGTTCCCCAGGACAGCTCAGCATCCATGCAAATATATGAGGTCCCTCTAAGGATATGAGCACTTAGCAAACTATCACCAAGAACAGTAAGAAATATGCCCAAAGCCTTCCAAACAAAATTGCTTATTTTTTAAAATCATGTAAATGTCATTTTAATTCATGTCTTTATTTAGTTTATGTAGCTCTTGGAAAATCATTTATCTTTTTCTAAAGATTTGTTTTTTTTATTGGGCTCCTCTAAGGATCATCTAACTTTTCCTAAAAATCTCCCAAAGCTTGGTAGTGCTTTATATAATAGAAAATTGTCTGTCCTTTATAGTGTTGATTTCCCATAGAAGGCAGACTCATAGAAAGCCACTTACAATCAGATCTCTGCTGTCAGCCCTTTGTGGCTAAAGAATGAAGAAAACATGATGGCATGTTTGTCCAGCATGCACCATGCCAACACACAGCCATCACACACATAGGACAACAAAAAGTAGAAGCTTTCTACATCGCTCAGATTCTGCCAAGTGAACAACCAGATCAGTGTACTATGCTGGCTACAGAATGGGGCAGCATGCAGCCTGCTGCTGATGGGACTGCTTTCTAACGATGTGACAATCACTCAGACTCAGAGTTCCACAGATGGTGGCACAAGGTGGCACAAGATGCTAGCACGAGGTGGCTAGCATCCCTGGTGCCTCCCTCAGCACCAAAGATAGTTTTGTCCTTTTGGTATAGGATAATGGCAGGATCAGGGGATAAATTTAGGGACCCAAGACTAACAGCACTAGACGAGGAAAAAGAAAACTTCAGGCATTGGGAAAGAGAAACAAGGAACTCAAAACAATACCATCTCACACTTTGGCCTCAAAGTATTTGTATCACATTCCAAAAAGCCATAGTGAGGCACTGGCGTGTCTACCACGCTGACTGTTTTCTCATTGCTCAGTGAAGTTCACTAAAAATAGACTGTTCCTGCCTTCTCCACGGCTCCTCCCCTGGCCACCCTCCCCATCTTACCACTTAAACAAGGGCCACATACTTGATGGGATATTTCAATCCTGGCTTTGATGAAGAGGGTCAGTTTGGCATACAGGTGATTTCCTCATAGATGAAGAACATTTACTTTCTTCCTGCTGGATGCCTCCCAGAGATACCATCAAACCTCTACCTACGCAATTAGTTTTCACAGGTGGCTGTTTTGCCTCCAGTGAAAAACTACTTTCTTTCTCCTTGTGCAAGTCAAAGCAGAGCAAATGCACATAAAAACATCTCAGATATGAAACAAACACTTTCATAAAGGCAGCTTGGCTGAGATGATCCACACTATGGAATGAACCCCTCACACCAGGGTTCCAGTTGGAAGGGATTATCTAGAGGAAGAAGCCGACCAGGATGGGGAGAGGGTAATAGTAAGGTAGGAAACAGGGCTGGACTGGAATGAAGTATGAAGAGGAAGAGGAGCACGGTTTATGCCGGGTCCTGAGCTCTGGGGGTCTGTAGGGTCTTGTCTTCTTTAGGAAACTCTGTTAGCATTGCAACTCTGAATTTAACCACCTGCGAGAAGAGAAAGAAGTGATGGGCATCATATGTCCCAACCGTAACTTTTAGAGTGGGGAGGAGGCTGTCCCACTGTCTAGATCCTGTAACACCATAAGAGTTTCATCATGAAACTAGATGCTTTGAAATAGTAACGGTTCGTTTTCTAGTTTGAAAAATGAAAGAAAGGAAGGGAGAGAGGGAAGGAGGGAAGGAGGGAGGGAGGGAGGAGGGAGGGAGGGAGGGAGGGAGGGAGGGATGAAAAGAAAAGCATCATTTTCAAGGCAGCCATTTCCAAAGTGGAGGGAGAAAAAAAAAGAATTCACCATCGACATAAATCCCTTGAACTAAACATCTGTTTAAACTGTTTCTAGGTCAGGGGTCTGAAACTGTGAAACACTAGGGGTGCAGACATGATTTCTTTCCCAAGGTCTCCAAGTCCTGCGGCATTCACATATCCTGCCATATTGTTTAAACATCTGGTTCACTTCCCCCCAAAAGGAAAGGGCTGGTAGTGAGGGCTGTTGTAGCTTTTTGTCACAACCTATAACATAATTTCATTATTTGTACAGCTCCTAAAACAAACCATGTTGAACAAGGTGTTGTTTTTGATGTTTGACTTAAGTGTGGCTGTCTCCATGCCACCTGAATGGTAGGAGAGATTTTGTCTCAAGAAGCTTGGGACCGGCCTGTTCATGAAGAAATTGTTGAAGAAACATGGAGAAGAAATTCCTCCAGAATTTTCCACTTCCATCATTCTCTTTCATTTGTCTAACAAAATAAAATGCAGTTTTTCAATGCATTTTATGTGTTTGTGGATGGAAGAGATTGTGTTAAAAATATTCTAACATAAATTGATTGAAAAGTATGGAGAAACATGGAAATTAGCGTATAGGTCCCTAAAGGCCTTGAACCCATTGGCAACACACAGCTAATCTCTGGTGACTGCCTAGGGACCTGATGGGCAGAGTGTAGGTTCGCCACCAAGACTCCTCCTTGAGCCTACTGCTGGAAACATCACTGAATTAACTGAATTACAAACGAATATGAGCATATAAAGTCAGGTTCATAACTGGAAAGCTCATGAACAAAAGGAAAACTAAACCCCAGAGAGATGAAGCACAAGTGAGCAGTATCTTCTCCAAGTGTTCGGTGTGTGTTATGTGTTTGTCCTTGGGGCTTGGCAGTGACTTGACTCTCATCAGGCCTGCTGAACAACCTGCTACTGGCCAGTGTGTGAATCTTAAAATAAGCAGGAAATTTTAAAAGCAGCCTTCAAAACTCACCACTCAAGTGAGAAAAACTGATTTCACTGACAGTGTAGAAACCGTCCATGGTTGTCAAATATAATAAAGGGATTAGAGTTTTGTTTTGATTTATTCTGATGTACAAAGGAAGAAAGGAGACAAACTTCAAAGGTTTTGCCTCTAGCCCAGACTTCTGGCCTTAGGGGAACCAATTTCCACTGAACATTATAGAAATACAGAAATGACCACTTAAAATTAACCAAAAGACAAAAGCAAATCCATATTCTTACACGAGTTTCAAAAGATCAAATTTTGTTTTTCCCTCTTCTCTGTTCCTAGGATAGGTGGCCCTGCACTCACCCCTGCCTTACTTTGCCAGCCTAACCAACAGCCATTCTTAGATCTAAGGAAAGCAATTTCTCCATTTAGGTCACTTGTGGTTTTAACTCAAAAGTACACATCAATAAATAGTGTTCTAGGCAGAAAGAAACCAAAGGAAGATAAAGCAGAAAAATACACACCAGAGGAACGTATGCTCCCTGTGTAAAAGAGCATTTAGAGGGCAAAAGAAAGACATTTCTGTGGTTTCTTTGGTAAAGTGAAAATCATCACAGATAAGTTTACATGTATTGCCTGGGATAAAGGACAGGAGATATTTGCAATAACCCGTCAAGGTCTCTACTGGGCTCTGCCTTCTGGCTCTACCTTCTGTATTAATTACATACTCTTCTTTGGATCTGTTCTTATTTTCAACAGATCATCATTCTAGGATGTAGAATGTACAACTTCAAACATTCTGAAAGATATGAATTTTCAAATTCCAACTAGAGAACTTTCAGGCTGTTAAGGAAGATGAAAGGAAATGCAAACTCCCTCCTGTATTGGCTGGCCAGGGACAAACCACACCTACAGCAGCCCTCATCAGTAGAGGATGCCCTCATCAACTTTAAAACAAGTCAGGTTCCACCATTCACATCTATGTCATGTTCCTGTACCTGGAATATTGAGCACATCCAACAATAATGTTTGGAGAGTAACAAGCAGATGAGTGGACAACATGACAGTCCCTGCAAGTTTGTAGAGAGAATAAACTCAACAAGCCACCCAATTACAGGGTATTGATCTAGGTAAGGTATTCCTGGATTGTAGAATGACCTTTGCACCAGGACTCAGGGTAAAGGTGGAGGCCTCCTACTGTAGACTATACATCATATTTACAGCTACAGACATAGGTCTTTCTATCTGCAAATCACAAACAGCTTTGAGCTATGAAGATCTATATGATGCAATAAACATTTGTGTCTTCCTCAAACTGACATGTTGAAGCCCAACCCTAGTGCAGGTAGAACAAAGCCTTTGTATTCAGAAGCACGGCCTTTCTGGAAGTGAACTGGGTCTCAAGTGTGAGGCCCAATTTCACAGCACTGGTTCTCCCCTAAGAGATAACACATCCACCTCTTTCCCCTTGGAGACACGGGGAAGAACTGCCAAAAAAAGGGGACCTCAGAAGGACATCTACCTTGACAATCCTTGCTCTTAGACTTACATTCTCTCAAGCTGTGAGAAAATGCTTTTCTGACACTTAAGTCACCAACCTTAAGTTGAAGACCATGATGTTCAGGAGGTTAAACCACTTTTATAAGGCAACCATCCATGTTGCCCTCACATTTCTGGCACAGCATTCTCTTGCTTATAGCTTAGATCTTAGTTTATTTATTCATGTAACAAACATGATCGGAACACTGATCTAGATATGACAGATACTTCAGAGTGTCCACCCTGCAGTACAAAAGGGAGGCTCATTTAGAAACAGGCATTCTTACTATTCTGTGAGAAGTTGATGACAGAGAACATAGAGTTCTACAAGAGCCTGAAGGAGGAACAACCAGCCTAGCCAGAGTGGGAGAAATAGCTTACTGAAACACAAATGCCTACGCTGGACCCTGAAGGATGAATCAGAACCAGCCAGTTAAAGGGTAAGGTGTGGGACACAGACATGCTGGGCAGACAGGTGTGGGTTCATCTCCCACAGTCAACTAACCATACACCCGGATGAGGGCCCAACCTCTTCCCTGACAGACCCACCTCCAAATCTTCTGTAACATTCAGCCCTGCATTTGTGATCACAATGTCTTCCTTGCCCTCTGTTTTTTAAGTGACTTAGCTACTGCAGTAGGATGGTCCAGAACCTCCCTAAAACCCAAGTCATGATTGTCCCTCACAACTGCTCTTCCCCTGGTATCCTCCTTTTTAGGAGCAGCCTCAGTGTTCATCCAATACTGTAGCTACTGTCACTTCACTTCTGACCTGCTGTCACTCGTCACCAATGTCTGTTTCTTAGTATCTCCCCAATCTGTGCCTTCCTGGGACTTCTGCTCTCAGTCAAACCCTGAGTATCAAATTGGAAAGCTAAATGGTTGACTGATTGTTACAAATAACAACTTGAATTATTCACCAATAAAATGAAATTAAAAAATCCAAACAATAAAGGCACAAGGACAGAGAAAATTCTATCGTGGAATAGCAAGGAAAGCAGGCAACTAAACATAAATTTTCAGATCTCAGCTTCCTAGCACACAGGCAACAGGAGAAAACTAGGTTGATTACACAGTTCTCATTATGGGAATCAATTGGAGAATTGTAGCATGCCAACTTATCAGAAATGGCAAATCTGTTTCCTGGAAGCTCTGTTTCAGGGAAATTGATTGCAAGGAGGTGAATAAGGGATACTGAAACAACACAACAGGAAGAAGTAGATCTTGTACAATAAGCAAGGTCTTCTAGGATGAGTCTTTTACAAGTAACCTGTCTCTTAAATACACCCTTTACAGTGAAGCCTACCCACAGGAACAGAGACTCAGCAAGGGCAGTCAGCAGGGTGGCACAGGAAGAGATTCTCCTACATACTTTCTGATGGGTAACAGAAGAGCAGCTTTCCCTGCATGGCCCTCTGGAAATGTAAATGCCTTAAAGAGACCTTCAGTGAAATCACTATGCACACTGTGTCACACATTACTACCAAAGCCTTACCATACCAGGTTACTTCTCACATTCCAAGACACATTGCAGAGGACTCTGGTTCACTAAAATCCCCTGACTTCAGTTCCAATTCTATCCCTATCACTGCTTACTCACAGCAGTTAATGAATCTAAAACTTTGTGTTTATGGATTTGTTGATTTTGCTCATTTTCCTGCCCCAGTGGATAGTTGAGTGCCCCTAAAGCCGACAGGGTATCCATAAGTCTTGTACAGTACTGAGTACAATGCCCTTGGAAACATCACAGCATGTAACAGGGACTCAATTAAAATGCCTTTACCAAGCAAATGAGTACATGTATATCCTATATATTAGGTCCCAAATCTTTGTATATTATCCCCTTATAAAAGGGGAAGATAGCTATGACAAAATGTGTATGAAAATGAAAGTACTAAAGCTGGAGAGATGGCTCAGAGCTTAAGAGCACTGACTGTTCTTCCAGAGGTCCTGAGTTCAATTCCCAGCAACCACATGGTGGCTCACAACCATCCGTTATGAGATCTGGTGCCCTCTTCTAGTGTGCAGATAAACATGGAAGCAGAATGTTGTATACATAATAAATAAAATATTTTTAAAAAAGAAAACGAAAGAACCTAGTTTAAAACCTTATTGACTCCAAGTTCTCCTTTTCCAATCTATTCTGTATTTTGCTCTCAGCTTTGTCTCCTAGAGAAGGCAAAAAGCTACCTTCTAGAAATTTCTCAATGGGGGTTGAAACCCTCAGCATCCCTTATCTTTCAGCATGGCCTTGTACAAATTTCCCCCACTTCCTCAAAAAAAAAAAATTAGATCTATTCATGGTTTTCATAACCATTCTGAACTCAAGCCCCTGTGTGGGACACTCCTCCTAGGGACCTACCTCCATGCTATCCTTAGCCTATAGGACCCCAAATCTTCATCACATCTTGCATGCTCATTCCTTGAGTCAAGAGCTTTTGTTAGATTCTTGTGACCTACTGAATTGCTTCCTCTACACTCCAATGGTGCTTTTTATCCACTGGTATGATTCCATCTGCCATCTGTTCTATCTGAGTTAGATGGCTCATTTTATACACCTGTTTTTATTGCTAGATTCCAGTACAAACTATTTGAGAACAGGAACACACTGTTCATTCTTTATATTTCTCCAACCTTTAGAGCAGTCCTAGATATGCAGTGGGCACCAAGCAAATGTTGGATTAAAAGCTGGAAAATTATAAATAATAAAGAGACATTTAATACTGATTATTTGAATTTGAAATTTGTCCAGTTGAAGATCAAGGTAGAGGGCTGGAGAGATAACTCAAAAGTGAAGAGCAGGGCTGCTGTCCCAGAGGATCCATGTTTGATTCCTAGCACCCACATACCAGCTTACAACTATCTGTAACTCCAGTTCCAAGGGATCCAACACCCTCACACACACAGCTGCAGGCAAAACACTAATGCACACAAAATAAGAATAAATAAGTTTAAAAAAAACTGAGGTAGAGTGAATTACTGGCTGCATAGAATATTAATCTCTACCTTGATACATTAACAATCATTGCCAATAGTTCTTATTTTTAAAAAAATGTGTCCATATTTTTCCAATGACTTGTGGCAAGATGCTTTACTATTAAAAGTATCTATATGTGTTGCCTACTGACTGAACTTTCAAATCTGACATCACATATATTGTAGCTCATTCCATGCATATTTGAAAAAAATTAATTAGCATTTGCCAATAAAAAACAGGAGTTTTCTGAGGCCTGCATCTAATATTAAACATACAGTAAGTACTTCAAAGCCTCCTGTTTGGTGGCTTCTTCTACCTTTAAGATCAAAGATCTGAACTATCACTGTGGCATCTCTTTATTGTTTTCAGAACTGCACCCCGGCAAGACTCAGTTGCCAAATTAGAACATCCTTTCCTAAAAGTACTATCAATAATAAAGAGGGCATTCACCGGATACATCTGCCAGGCTATGGAGCAACAAAAATACAGGCTGATCGAATGGCAAGGCATTGAGATGTGTATTCTTATCATCTGCACACATGACAGCAGTGGGTGCTGAGAATATATGACATGTCTAAAACTTAACTTTACAGTTAAAAAAAAAAAAGCTTCCATGCCAACTCTTCAACATAATCCATATAACATCAGTTTCATGATCAGTGTCTTCATGTCACTTTACATGTGCCTATAAGTACCACCTTTGTGTACAAAAAGAACATACTAAGACATAGAATCAGGAACAGTGAGATGTCTCAATGGGTAATGCCTCATCATCATGCCTGAGAATGAGAATTTGATCCCTGAGACCCACACGGTAGAAGGAGAGAACCAATCACAAGTTGCCCTTGCCCTCCATATATACACCATGGTGCTGCCCCCACCAAAAAAAATTAAACCACATAAACGTAATTTTAAAAAATACACCAAATCTTTAACTACAGGATATTGACCTTACACTCATGCTAGCAAAACCCTAGTCACAATAAAACCAAGTATTGACAAATTGGTCTACTTTGTAGAATCTGTAAGTTTTTTTTAATCTGTTACAAAAAGACAAAACAAAATAAACAACCTAGAGAATGAAAAGAAGCTTAAGTAAATAGAATAAAATAAAGTGCAAGTTACACATATTTGATTCACTTTACATTACATATTTTGGAGGCCAAGCTCATTGTTTATACAGGTGCTACCTGACCTCTATCTGGTGAGTTATTCATTTGTCAATAAGCACACCATAAACAACAACAAAAGTCATGTGACCTCAGCACCACTGGACTTTCGTCATTAACTACAGGACTGAAACCTTTAGATGGTCCTGCTGTCAGAACAGTAAACCTTTCTGGCTAAGAGTACACAACTTTACCTCCAATGCAGGGAACAGAAACCCGGGGCAGCACTGCAGCTCAGGCTGCAGTCACCATGTTATTTGTCATTTCAAATGTACCTGTGCTCTTGGTATAAACCTTCCAGGAAGCTTTTATGCTACTTATGGCATAATCAGTTGCTTATTGCCAAGGGAAGGACTTTTCCCCCCAGAAAGACAATCTGCACACACTAATTTGAAAGACAGGGTAGGCATGCAAGTGTTTTAATAGCCCATTATCAAAAATTATCCCTTGGCTATAAAATCCCCAGACCATTGGCTTGAGATCAGCTCAAAGAAAAATGAGATTACAGAATTTAATCTAGTGAAGGGGAGTGAGAGATGAGTTTTAAAAAGCTTTAGACACACACACACACACACACACACACACACACACACACACACACACACACACACACACACGGCAAAGATCCAAACAAGATCAGCCTAGATAAAACCTTCCACATACTCACCTCATATAAATCTGACAGACTTCAAGATTTATTTGAATTTTGAAAAGTAAGTGGTTACTTTGCAATATTTTAATAAGAAATGGGGAATGTGCAAAGAAAAATTATATAGAGAGGTGACAGAAAACAGAAGAGCATTTTGTCTTAAGTTTGCACAACCTAATTTAGAGCAATAAAGAAGAAACCTATGTGTTCTGGTAAATGTCACATCCATTACATACGTGGATAGGTATGAAGCAGAGTCTCCGTAGGCCCTTCAGAAATTGCACACAGCCGCCCTAATGCAAACCAGAAGTCTCAGACTGCTAGATGAACACTCAGACTCACTCCCATGTGGACATTTGCAGAGGGTCCCCTTGCCCACCCCACCCTCATTTGTATTATTTCAAAAGGTCATAACCACGGAGGTGACTCATGAGACACAAAGACACCTCCCATCCCAACAGAATCTGCCCCAACCTGGCAAGGGCAGCTTTGGAGTCCTGGAGAACCCCCCTTCCTGCAACCTCTCCTCCCTTGTTTCTCCTCCCCCCACTCCCCTCCCCATGAGCATCTGCCTGGCCCAATCTCGCCTGGGCCAGCTCCAATAACAACATCTGCTTGGCAGCTTTTCAAGCCCACGGATAGTTATCTAACTGAGGCTTTTGTGCTGTACTGTTTATTCTATGTGAAGAAATGCCTCCTTAGTTGAAAGAGTACTTTAGAAAAACTGTGCAGCTATTAGCAAGTGAAGCACAGGGCTAATAACCCCCACCTGCTCATCAAATTAATTATGACATCTGAGTCATTATAACTCAGAAAGAAAACACGACTGCAGATTTGTCACATGTAGGAATAAACATGTAGTAGGACCAGGGGGGAAAAAATCAGACCAAAAGACTCAGCTGGACAAGATGCACTTGCACCTCTCAGAGGCTAAAACACGGGCCTTGTCCTTCAAAGGGGTGTCAACAAAAAGGGATGCATGCCTGGTGAGACAGGACACTGTTGTTTCACATAGCAAAATGAGATAAAGTCAGGGGACAGGGAACCTGGAGGGCGGGGGAGTAACACATTAAAACTCAGTAAAAATTTTATTAAAAAAACCAAAATGCTCTGCCGAGCCAAGCTGCAGAGCAAAACATACTGTTCACAATGAATGTGACCCCGTGTCATCCTCTACTGTCATCCTGTGTAGAAGATGTTTCCCTTTAGGTACAAAATGACATTTTAGTGATGCCAATGCATTTAGTAAGAAAATACAGTAAATGTAAAAATAAAAACTTGTCAAGAAGTTCTTGCATTTCTTAGACATGAGTAAATAAAAGTAGCATTCCTGAAAAGAAAGTATCAATCAGTAGCCATAGAGGGGGAAAAAAAAAACATTTGAAAGTCTGTTTTCCCAAGACAGTTCATGATCAGTCTGTTTAGAGAATATCTCATACTAGGAACTAGCAGGTTTTCATTATAAATTCTGAATGAACCTACAATAGCTTCTAACATCTCATTCTTCTCCATAAGTTAAGGAAACTTATTAACTATACCACATATTTCTAAGAACATCATCTCCAAATTTTGGACCTGCTCCATATCAATATTTAGAAACAAGTATGTCATTTTAATGAGTTGGTTTAAACTAAACTAGAAAGATAAGTAATAAAAATGTCTACTGGAGGACATTTTTCCTGGCTATTGATTTTAAAAGAATTACACCTGAAGAATATCTGAATGGATCACAAGTATTTTAATTTTAAAAACATTCCTGTTGAAAGCATTTGCAACTCTACTTTGAAGGCCTCACCCTCCTTTTCTAATATCTTTATATCTGAAATAACTTTTTTGGTTCCTTTGCTGACCTTGGGCTGAGAATTTGAGAAAACAAGAATCCTTCTGGAAAAGCATGTGGCCACTTTGCTAATAGCATTAACCTTTGCACTTTCCACTTTACCTCCAAAAAAGCCACAGGCTGTAGCAGCAACCAGAACTCCCCCCCCCCAAAAAAAAAAGTTTTATAAAAAGCAAACTCCAGTTTAATGCTCAACAACATACAACTATTTCTAACGCCTTTGAGTTCTTAATATAAAACAAAAGTGAATCTCAGGAAACAAAACCATTAGTTTTTCCTCTCAGTAAAGGACTTTTATCTTAGAGTCCAGCTCTGAGAGTTGATTGATGTAAATATGTTACTTAACCTCAACTTGAGATATAAATCCAGAATAAACATAACAATGGCAATCCTGACACTCTTCTTTGCCAACTTGGAAGATTTAGTCGGCCTGGACTAAAGTGAATTAGGGTTGTACAGAGAGTGTCAGTTCTAAATCAAGAAACTCAGTGGTACCAGTCCTGGCTGAGAGGAAATCGGTAACCAAAGCGCAGGAGACCAGCCTGTCTGAGAAAACAGGCTCTACCTTAAACTGCACTGCAAGTCAAGGCAATCTGCTCAAACATGCACCTTGTAATTTCCCCTTATCAACACTCCTGTAGGAACAGCACGTATGAGGGCCTGAACAGGCCTGAATTCTCTAAGACAGAAAGACCAGGTCCAAAGTGGCTTACAGCCTTCAAGAGTTAATGACTGAAAATATTTCCTGTCTGAAAATAACTTTTGAGTTGCTTTTTAACAAGTGGTCTGCACAATTACTAAATTCCTTTACTATGATAGGTATCCCTAGGAAACACAACTCAAGTTTCTGGCAATGGACTGTTGTGTGCTTCCACAGACACAGTCACACATGGAACACAGCTATGCTGATCAAGTGTAATGAACAAGAGGTCTGTCCAATCCTGAAAGGGAAAGGAATTATTTTGTGCAAATCACCCTGAGTAGGTATCACCACTACTTTCAGGTTGCTGAAGTCTCTGAAGGCATGCCAGAAAGGGTGGCAGAGACTCCAGAAGTTCCCAGGTTTTTAGGGGTCCCCTCAGTCTCAGCATTCATCTCACCACTTCCTGCCCAGTAGTATGTGGTCATGAAAACACAAATGTTCCGTTTCCTGAAGCTGGGCTGCAGAGGAAAAGCCCCCTCCCTAGGGATTCCATTGCCCCTGACGCTTGACTCGCTCCATGCTAAAGCAGGATGATGCCCACCAGGGTTAAGCTCAGAGAAGCTGCCTTCATTTTCCCCTCTGAGACCCAGTGATAGATAAGGCCCTGACGTGATCCAGTCAGTGGGCAACACCATCTCCAATGTATTTTAGGAAGTGTCTTGTATGGAAGGTCACAATTCTGCAAGGCTAACTTGGTATGTCTAAGTGTCTCATGCCCTTATACATTTCCCTCTTGATCTAAAGGAAGGATGGAAGGGAAAAATTGACAAATGCAAATATTCTTTTTCAAAAATTAAGTACTTTTACTGATAGTACTTCCTAAGCTATCTTACTCTTTCCTCCTCTGACATCATTTATACACACACACAAAAAAAAAAAAATTCATTAATATTAAGAAAGTCTTCTGTAATGTTTTTCAGAGTATTTCAGGGGCTTAAGATGACAACAGGCAGGCTTCTCTATAATCGGAAGGGGTACCTTCTTAAAGCCCACGGGTCACTGTTCAGACCCAGGTAAGTAAATTTGCCGCTGTGTGGGGCTGACCAGTCTTTGTGTTTCTGCTAGCTGCTGCTCAGGAGGGAAGTTTGTTTCAGAAGAAATATAGGAACATTCTTCACTCTTCCTTTCAGATCTTCTGAGCTTTTGGGTTTGAACCTGAAAGGCAGCACACCATGAGAGCTCCAGGAATCACCTTTCTCTAGAGAAATGTACATGATGAGATGCAGGAAATAAGTCTAAATTCACAGGCTAAAGAGGGAGCATTTGTAAAGGTGTTTGCGATTCCAGTCATAAGTGTATAGAAGGATAATAAAAAATAACCTTGCAAACACATCACATGGAGGGAGCCACGTCTGCTTTCTAGCTCAGGTGACTGATTTTATGAGAAAGCTAAATGAATGTAGTGAACCTTGGAAACCATTGTTTACATAAGAGATAAATGGAACATCGTTTTGTAGATCATCTTCTCATGAAGAAATCAACTCTTCCTAGAATGAGTCTGACAGGACCTTTGAGAAAACCCATAGATAAAATGTCATCCAAGTCTTAAATCTGCAGGTGTCCCAAACCCGGTTCAGTGGCCTCAGGTCCGATGTTGTAGACCTGCTGTTGACGTTTCTAAGGAGAATGATTTCCTATGGCCTGGGCCTCCAGCAGACCCCTCAGTTCATGGAGTAGCAACTATGAATCTCCACCTGTGTCTCAAACTTAACCAACTACTCAAAGAGCTCAGCATTTTTCACTTTATCTAATGTCAATTTCTTCATTGGCCAACATGCACCTACTCTAAAAAGAGAAAACCCTTGAAATTATAATGGTTCTGGAGTTTGGGCAGCTGTCAATCTCACAGTCTTAATAAGAGAAATAATAATGAAGGATCATTGGAGTTTTCAGTAAACAATGAAGAAACAGTATGCTTTACATGGCTAGGAAAGTCTGCCAGGACAGGAAGGCTCATTAACACCTACTGAGTCAAGCATGCCATTCACCAGCATGACCTTAGAAGATAATATCTGTGTACATAAGTGAAAACCCTATTACACATCAGAGCTGAAGTCCTCAGACTCTTAATATCCCAGTTATGGGTACTGACCTAAGAGACAGGACAGTGCTGTCCTCTAATGGGGGAAGTCCTTCTGTGTATATGTTTGTCTTATTGGTTGGTAAATAAAGCACTGTTGGCCAATAGGGAAGCAAGGTAGGTAGGACTAGGAATTGAGGGGGATTCTGGGAAATGTAGTAAAGAGAAGTCTTGTGATACAGGCAGGAAGTGACATAGCAGGCAGACTCAGAATATAAGCAGGGACAAGCAGGAAATCACTCTCTTCCTCCTTCTCTTTTCTCTGTGGAGTTGCCATGTGAGCCCAACAAGAGAGGATGTATGCCACCAGCATCCTCGATTAGATAAGTCTTTATAAAATATATAGATTATTAGTTACAGTTGATAATTAAGACTGAGTTAGCATATAAGAAATTCTAATCATTGGCCAGCAGCATTGTATCTAATATTAATCTCTGTGTGTTATTTTGGGTGCCCACGTGGCAGTGGGGCTCAGGTGGCTTGTGGATAGATTTATCGTTATAGTCCTCCACATAGACCAATGCCTGAAATTCTGCAGCAGCAGGAGAGGGGAAAGTGCCACATTCCCAAGCAACTTGGAAGTACTGTTAAAAACAAATAAACCAGGCAACCACTTACTTCTCTCCTACCCTTAATTGTCTGTATTTTTCTTTTACTTTATGTAAATTTAGTAAACTTCATTTCTCTAATCCTCATATGCCAAAAGCCTAAAAATGGGTGATGTTCAAAATCTTGCCAGTATACACACACACACACATACACACACACACACACACACACACACACACACACACACACACACAGTCTCTCTTAAAACTATGGAAAAAGAACAAAATATTTTATTTATCACCGAAAATGAAGAGTCTAAGCATGTGTGGTCAGCTCAGGCTAGCCTCAAACTCATGATCCTTCTCCCTCAGTCTCCTCCTATCCTGGGATTACATTATTTCAAGCCTTGAACCTACAAGGGGAAAAGCCTACAAGCAAACAAAGGAAAAAGTTTTTGTCAAAAGTTTAGAAGGGAATAATTTCTCAATTTAAGTATTTTCTTCATGGTGTTAGGAAGTTTTGCTTATTCTCAGTTGCTATTTCAGAAGAGGGTGTGTGTGTGTGTGTGTGTGTGTGTGTGTCTGATACAGCTTTGTTTTGCTTTTTACATTACAGAATTTTGGAGGGAAGTCCTCCAAACCCCAAGACATGTGGAATACACATTAGTTTGCTACCAGAATTTACTTTACACATCTCTGCAATATACAGAACACACAGCGTGCACACCACACACATGCTCACACACACAAATTCTTGAATCATTAAGTCATTTGGAAGACTCTCCAGAAGTGTGCTGAGGCATGTTTTTGGTGTTTTGCCAAATTATGTGCTTCTGTTTGTGGCTTTCCAGTATGGATTAGACAGACGCACAAGCATGTACAATTTGGCAAGTAGCAACAATGGTCTAGTCTGAATTTAGTAATTTAAGCTTTCCATTAGTTATCTTAGGTGAAAGAAAGAATTAACAACAACTTGTTTGAGCTCTATCTTTATATCCTTTTGTCATCCATTCTTGTTCACTTGCCATAGATTAGAAACCAAAGGAATTTGAGATGTCCTCTGCAGATAGATCTAAAGCAAAAGCTTTTGACAAGAAGTTCAGATGTCAAGTACACTTCAGCTAGAGTCTGAACTTTTGTGCACTGCTGTGCTAAAGCTGTAATTCTGCTTCTCTGACCTCCATTGCACTTGAACATCCAGTGTGCCCTCCTCTTCCTGGCAAGGAAACAATGGTAGAAATTACTTCAAGAGGTAAAAAGTCACTTGAGATTTTTGTTTTTAAATTGTCACACACAAAAGTACTCTGGTCTTGCTTCACACTATCTTAAGTCAGTCAGCTTTTCATGGCCTGGAACTTTGCTAAACTGAAAAGCAACTCTAGTGAGTAATTGAGCATTCTACCACAATCAGAATCAATGCATTGATCATTATAGTCAGTCCTTCTCTTGGTCACCCAGAGAAAGCCAAGAGTTCAATTGACTTGTACTGTTTGAAAATTCCTTCTGTGGTTGGTAAAAATAATCCTGGTACCCAACAGAAAGGTTCACAGGAACCAGGAGATAAAAAGGACTAAACGCTGACAGTGGTCCATTGTTATCTGAGTTCCATGTGTAAAGCTACAGAAAGATGAATTCACACAGATGTTCTCATGTGCTGCAGCACTGTTAACAAGATGCATATGTTCAATCAAAGTCAAATTTTAAATTCCCAAAATTGGGCAGTCCGATGGTCTGAAATGAAGTACTAATCAACAAGCATCACTCTACAAAACGAAGGTTGGGATTTGTTCTCAGGTCATCTGCAGGGCCTGGGAGAAAGAGCTGAGTACCTGTTTGGGTGAGACCTAAAGCTCTGGGTTTGAGAGTTAGTCAGCAAAGCATGAAAAAAGAAAGTTGAGGCTTATGTCAAAAACTCATAAAGAACATTATTTGCATGCATTTCTACCAACTGCCAAGTGAGACATCTAGAACTTCGGTTCCACTGAGATTCTCTAGAGAATGCAGGCTGAAAGTGAGAGGCAATGCTCCCGTCAAGGTGTGAAGCTACCATCTCACCTGCAGCTCACATCTTGCAGTAAGTATCAGCAATCTTCTCTGCAGATAAACTACACTGATGGAGATGTGTTAAGTTTAGAAAGCCTTCACTAAAACATTTAAGAAAAGCTAAAACAGTCAAAATGATCAACATATTAACAGAACTGTGTTTTAAACAAGTGTTACAAATAAAGCATATCTCTTGTCATCTGCAATTTTTCATTTTTGGTGTGTGAAAGTGAAGAAAAATGTAAATCTATACGTAATGCAAACATACAGAAGAAGAGAGAGAGATGATAAAGAGTGGGGAAGAGAAGGGAGGAGGGAGTGAGAAAAAAAAACACTAGAACTTACAGTTCACAGAGCCCATTTACACATATCATAAAGATGTATACTCAGGAGAAATTGCACACATAGCATTTACAGAGGTTGAGATGGAAACTAATAATGGAAAAGGAAAAAAATTGGAAGCCAGATCTCACAAACTACTTCTTCAGTGGTAACATTGGTCTACTGATCACTGTTCCTTTTAAAGTATGTTATCCTGAAATCTAGGACTCCTACTTTCAACTAATAAATATGTTCTTGAAAGCTGCATTGTCCTCCCATTACCATTCACATAAACACTTCGTTTAACACTGCCTAAGACCCACAGTTTACTGAGTCTCACCTCAATTCAAGGCAATGCCAATCAGACACTCTGTAGACAAGGCAGTCCAGAAGGTAGAACTTCACAGAAAGAATTCTTTTAGGAAAAGGAGGGATGGATGGAGGGAGCGAGGGAGGAGAGGGGAGAAAGAGGCAGAGAGAAAAGAAAGGAGGGAGAGAGAGAGGGAGGAAGAGAGGGGTAGAGTGAGGGAGGGAAGAAAAGTAAGAGTCCAGTTTGAAATTAGTTTCTCATTGCAGCTCAATGCATGTAATGGACCTTCTAAAAAGGCTATTTCTGTCTACAGCATATACTACTACTGGTCTGCATTTGACTCTTCCACACACACTTTCACATTCTCAGTTCACTGCCTATTATGAGCTGAAGAGGCTGTCTTGAACCTCAATGGTAGGTTCAGTATCGCCAATGCTCCCCACTATAACCAACAGTCTCATGATAATGCTGCAAACTCTAGAGGAAAAAACTGTAATTAGACGGCATCTGGGTTTTTCTCATCTAAAGCAACTCTGTTCCCCTTATCCTTTGTACATCTGATTAATCATCAAAATACCCTTTCAATAGAAATGGAAGAATTCCTTTGAAACACCCATTCCAAACCTACTAAACTTGATTGAAGATGGCACTTCAAGATGACACGCATTGGAAATGACAGGTAGAAGTTACTGTCCAGGGAGAGGAATTAATCTGAGCCAGGAACACCCTGTCTAGTATAAAGTCTCCTGAGGCAGTTAGTTACCCCAGTCTGGGGATTGGTCTCACCAAGTCAGCTCAGGAGCTTCTCTGACCTCACAGCCTAACAAAATGCATGTCCAAAGCCTGACTCTGACCACTTAGTAGTGTGTGATCAAAGGCATTATCGTTTTGTACTTTGGTGTCCTCGCATGGTAAAAAGAGACAGCAATGGTAGAAGGACAGTTGAATCTGTGCATACAAATATTACACACTTACACACATACTCATGCACACACACACACTCAAAGGGTTACTACAACTACATTCACCACCTCCCTGAAATCTTTATTCGAATACTATCTACCAGCAAAATTTAACTAGTTTAATTCTCAAGCTTCTAATCCCAAATTTACATATTATTTGTTTTAAAACTAGATGAAATAGTATTTCCCATAAGGTTGGATTCTGTATTCAATATTAAATTTATGACATGGCTTAAAAGAATAAAGTAAATCATTGACTAGTGTCTTCCTGCATCATCAGCATGCAAATAGTTCTAACCCTTCATCAGACAATGTTAGGAAAAAGGGGAGAGGGGTCCAGAGAGCAGCCCAGGTGGGCTTTACGGAACCCAGGATACACTGATCTTGTAGATGAAGAGCACTCTTCAACAGATAGCAAAAGAAGATGCAGGCAAAGGCCCTGGAAGTTTGAGACCCACCTGACAATAAGCTTCTTCAGAATGGGACTGAAATCCTTCACTTTTTATATCACTGTGGTCATTAAAAAAAAAATCAAGTTTTCATACATTTTTCCCTAAAACCATTAAGCTGTAGTAATTCTTCATATGCCAAAAAAAAAAAAAAAAAACACTGCAACCCACTAATTGTGTTGCTTTTTTGTGCCACTATAAGTAAGGTGAATCAAAAATGGGAAATTACATATATTTCCCTTAAAAAAAAAACTTAGTTTACTCTCTTGAATAATCATGAAAACAGCAACAACAGCATCACACACACACACACACCCCAAAAGAAAACTGTATTGTGGTTGCT
This sequence comes from Cricetulus griseus, assembly GCF_003668045.3. Classification (NCBI taxonomy): domain Eukaryota; kingdom Metazoa; phylum Chordata; class Mammalia; order Rodentia; family Cricetidae; genus Cricetulus; species Cricetulus griseus. Next base: position 65,321,665 of record NC_048595.1, on the reverse strand, counting down.
GACTTGAACCATGCCAATGAACATTCAAAAGATTAATCAAAGCCTTGACAGTTGTTAACAGTTCAACATGGTTCCCATAATTATCCAATTAAACATATAATGCAAATAGCAGAAGTCTTATGGGTTCCATAGAGCATGAATATCAGGCTGCTTCTGAGGACTATTAACTGTAATGGACTGTCTGCTGAGTCAGAAGGAAGTGAAAGGATAGCCAGACATTCATGGAGGAAGGCAGGAAGAATAGAGTGCAGAGGCACGGAACTCAACCACTCTTTATGTGGTCATATAAACACAACAGACAGTGGTAAAACCCAGAAAACAAAATTTAAGTAACAATTATTGTAAAACCAAAAGAATGCAGAGCAATGACTTTACCCTGTAATTCCTACTGGCGGTACTACAGCCACTGTGTACTTCAACCACACTTTTCTAGCTCACTGCTAAGTTAGAAACATGGATGTAATTATAGTTGTTGGCTTCTGACTCTGTCTATAAACCATGCAGAGATAAACTGCTATTAGTGAACATACCAACTCCATATAATTGTGTTTTGACATTATAGGTAAAAACAGTGAGACGGAGAACTAACCACAGCAATTATAAACAGCATGCTGGAGGGCATGTCAGGTCACTTATGACCTTGACTAAATTGTTGTAATCCCTAAGCTTCATTTTCACAAGTTCAGATGCATACGCATGCGCGTGCACCTGTCTTCTTTAGGAAAATGAGGTTACAGAATGAAAGAACTACTAGCTCACAAACTTGCAAACACCTACAGGAATGTAAAATATACACCAGATGGGGAAAATCAATATGCTTTAAAAAAAAAAAACTCAAATGTAAACCTTTGAAGGAAAACTTTGTGGGTACTCTTCACTCTTTTAAGTATTTGATTTTGTAAATGGATTTATACAGAAGAAAAGAAAAGTGAGAAAATTGATTCAGTATAAAAACTGTCACTATATGAAGTTGAGCCATTTAAAGTTGTACTATTAAATTTTAATGTTTAAACCTTCTCCTTATACTGATAACATTTTTTCAATAATCACTCAATTATATCCATTTATAATAACTATACACAGAAGTATTCCATCTGCTTCTTTCTGTAGCAGTCTTTAGTCCTTTACCAAAGGCAATCAAGAAGTCACTAAGTATCATCCAAGGGGTAAAGATGGCACTGTGTTCAATGTCTTTCTCTCTAAAGTATACATGACTTGTGCAATCAGCAAAAGTATAAATGTAACAGTCACAAAATGCATATGTGGTAACAAAGACAAAACCTAGAAACCATGTAACTTTCCCATGTAATTATTCACAGAAATATATGGTCATGACCTTAAATATGTCACTGCTACTAAGACAAGTATGTGTGTAGAGTTTTTTTTTTTTTTCTTTCCTTTTTGGTTTTTTGAGACAGGGTTTCTCTGTGTAGCTTTGAAGCCTGTCCTGGAACTTGCCCTTTAGATCAGGCTGGCCTGGAATTTGCTGTGTATCAGAGGATGAGTTTGAACTATCCTCCTGCCTCTATCTCCCAAGTGTGGGATTACAGACATGAGCAAATAGTCCTGCTTATGCCTGGACTGAGGATGGAATCCAGGGTCTTGTTCATGCTAAGCAAGCCTTCTACTGTGATACATCCCCAGCCACTTGCTTTTATTTCTTGACAAGGAAGGTGGAAGATTTGACCCTTTTAAAGAAAAAACAGCTTCCTGAAGGCACATGGTCTTGCTCCAAACCTCCTCTGTCCTGGTGGCCAGGTGAGCCTCTTCCACATGTTGCCTGATGCCTAGGTTTAAAGCTCTTGCTCATTCCTGAATAAACCTGATCAGGACAGAATCTGTGTATATATAAACTGCTGTCTACCAAGATGACAATGACAACAGTGATGGCTTCCACCTGAATGTGTTAGGAATGTCAAATGAGAAAAGCTGCAAAGGTGTCCCCTATTACAGCGGGTGCTTCTGATGTACAAGAGGTTGTAGCTGTTCATACATTTCCTTCACCTCACAGCTAGTCTGCACGGTAACTCCTAAAGGGCTAAAAGATTAAATTAATAACTATAGAAACATCAAGCGCCAAATGACAGTTTGCCCCACATTGCCTAACTGACATACATAGCTGGATATCAGTGTCATTTCTGACTGGGGGTTCTCAGGGAATGAGTTTCACTGGCTGCCTTTAAGTGATTTGTTTTTTTTTTGTTTGTTTGTTTGTTTGTTTCTGACAAAATGCTCATATATTTACATGGTTGTATCACTCAAAGGAAACATATTTAAGAAATTTAAATTAAATTGGAAAAAAGAAATCTCTGCAAATTCCCCTATGATCCAATGTAACAGTGCATGAGAATCTGTACCTACTTCACTCTGGGGATCAAAGTGCCCCTTTTCAACTGCCACATTCCAGCCTGGACAGAACAGCTTCTGTATAACTAGCTCGGGAATAGAGCACCCTGACTGTAAGTTCCCAGCTAAGGGCTTCAGTGTCCTTTGGGACAATGGACTCCTCATTCAGGACAAGTGCAGCACTAACAATGTTCAGTGCTGCATGAACTCAAGCTGATTCAGCCTGAGCCTTCACTGTTCTCACAAACATCTCTGAAAAGAAACTGAATAGGAAGACAGAAAACCTATATTTGTGTTTGCAAATACAGAAAACTAGCACATTTAAATACCAGAGAGGGCTTTGTTACTCACTGCTAACCCAAGGAGAGAGCTGTAGTTTCTGATGGCAAACATACATACAACAGAAAAGAAGCAGAAAGAAGTATTTACTGTGGGGAGAGAATGAGAATCATCTCTTCCTATAGGCACAGTTGTGCTGAGTTTGTTGACAGCCATTTAACTGCTTCACATATACATAATTATAAAGTGCAACTTACATCCCTTGGTGATGCAGAAAAGATACTTAAAAGAATGTTTTGTTGGGGAAGGTTGAAGAACCGATCCATCATCACCATCATCATCATCACCATCACCATCATGATGCATTTGGTGGTAGGGCTTAAACCCAGGGCCTTGTACATGCTAAGTATATGCTTTATCCATGAATGACATACCTAGTGAAGTACATCTTCTAAATGAAATAGTGCTGGTGATACTGGAATGAGATGGGCTGTGGCAGGCATAGATTCAAACCTTGCCTCTGTAACCAGCTGATCAGGATGTACTCAGTAGTTAACCTCAACTTCTGCCTGTTAAGACAGTCATGCTTGGGCCTTTTAGGAACTGTAAAGATTTCATTAATTAATTCAAAGGGCACCTGGGACATTTTCAACATGCTGTTTTGTGACTGCTGCTCTTACTGCCATATAATAAAACTCAGAAGCAGTGCCAGCTTGCTGAGGTAAGGTCATTCCTGCAGTCTTCTGTCACACTATCTTTCTCACTATGATCTTCCGTCTCATAGAAGAAGAAAAGAATCCCTTAAGCCAAAAAACAAGAGAATAAAATATTTAGAAGTAAAATTTTAAGAGTATACACAAGACTCATGAAGTCTTTCGTCTAAAACTTCTGGAAACCAAGTACCCAGAACCTACAGTAACCATCATGAAGTATCAATTCTTCTTAGAAAAAAGTTGTAGAAAATGAAAAGAGCTGATTGTATATATGTAGTATCTACAGATGTCAATACACTAGAAAAAAGAATCCAACTTCTCTTACAGGTAAGAACAGCAGCAGAACTAAAACCTGAGGAAAGTACTGAACAGCTCCATGAGTGATCCAGTGAGGACCTTACTTTCAACCAGATATTGGGAGCCTGTGCTTCAAGCTCTGCATCGCTGAGTAATGCTCTTAACTTGCTTAATCCAATCTTTAAGGATGTTTTATTTTTCCCAAAGTACCCTTTGTGTCTTGTACAATGAACACATCCAATTTCAGGACCTCACACAAGAAGCACAATAGAGTAACAAAGAAAACTTAGTTCAGGAGAAGAGATGAGCTGGGAAATCACAGTAATATATATCTGAATTGATAATTAAAAATTGAATCATTTACAAGTCAAATGTAAAACAAATGAGCACTTCGATCTTTTCTGAAATATGTGAATAACTTAAATGAGCTTTTGGGTTTTTTTTTAATACATAGAGTGTATTGTTTAATGTACAAACATTTGTATCTGTCCCTGTACTCTATGTGGTCAGAGGCCTAAATAAATAGATGGTTAAGAAAGAGCTCTGGAGACAAACTCCATGGGGTCAAATCCAGCCTCTGTTTAACTAGATCAACTGCTGAGTTTTCATTTATGAAAGGACAGAAATGCATCTACCTTATTGACTTTATGAGGATTAAATAAAGCCTGGTTCAGTGGTTCATTCCTATAATTCCAGTACTTGGGAGGTTGAGGCAGGAAAATCACTACAAGTTCAAGGCCAACCTGGTATAAAAAAAAGTAAAATTGAAAAAGTGCGTGACACAGATGACTCATTAAACAAAGTTTAGTATACATTACATGGACACTAAATGTCTGCTGGACAGCTGTACACTATATAGCAATGGCCACATGCAGGAAGCCACCTCAGCCTGGAGCATCCTACCTTCTTAACTATGCTATCTATTGTGTGTCAGTTCAATACTCAGGCCTGAAAGTCACTAACTCCCTCAGCACTCCAAAACAACTTTCAAGGTTAGTATTGCCTCTACTTTGCATAAGAAATGAAGCCCTTGGGATTTTAAAGCACTTGCTGGGACTCATATCATATTGCCAAAAACTGTAAGAATTGGATTTTCAATCCAGTACTCAGGAGCCTCAACCTTTTGAAACTTGTTCCCATGACTACTTCTGGCAAATTCCAACTCAGTGGGCTCCTAGTCACTTCGTCCTATGTGGCCGACCACCAGGCTGGTGTTATAGAGATGGAGAAATGACTGGATATACCCCAATGCCACATTCATTTTTGTCTTTGTCAAGCTAAATGTAGTCACCATTAGGAGTGTGACAGATGCTTGAGCTCCCAGCTCCATGGCACTTCTTGGTCTCACTTCTGCATCGGGGTGCTATTATCACCCAGAGCCCACCAGGCTTCCATGATGAGCACAGTACAGAACGCATCCTGACTAGTTCTTCCGATTCCAGCTGAGCAGAGCTTCCTGATGCAACACACCAGAAGTATCATGTTACTACTGCATGTGCCCTACAAAGACAGGTCTAATTATTTTTTTGGTTTTTTGAAACAGGGTCTCACCATGTGACTATGGTTGTCCTGAAACTCACTATGCTTACTGGGCTGGCCTTGAACTAACAGAACTTTGCCTGCCTCTGCCTTCCTCTGCCTTCCTCTGCCTTCCTCTACCAACCAAGTGCTGGGATTAAAAGCATGTGCCATCAGGCCCTGTCTGTTCTATCTTTAGGTTTTACCTTTTGCAAATGTGAACTGAAAGAAGATCTAATATAGCTATAGTCACAGGCCTGCCATGATTTTCTTTAGCCCTTTTCTGTAATTACCCATGAAGAAACAATATATTCTGGAGCAGACACCATTTATGGAGAATAAACTGCATTAGAAAATTCAATAGAGAAAGGTGATGTTGTTTTGTCAATTATGAAATATATTTAAATAAATTATTGGTTGATGCATAAGATATTGACATTTTCCACTCGAGATTATAAACAATTAAAATATTACAATGTGTAAAAAAATTATGAACAACATGTAAAAAACTACATTAAAATCTAAGAGGCAAAGTGTTTAAGAATAGTTTCAAAACTAGAGTGTAGTAGTACTATTTAGTAACAAAAGGTGAAATTAATTAATCAAAAGCATTTATTCCTGTGCATTGTAGAATCTGAGTTAAAACATATTAAATTCTTTAACAGACTTTTAACCAAAGATGCAATTTGTCACACACACATGTATTCTCAATGCAGAGTACAGCTCTGTCAAACACAATCCATGCAGGTAGACTCCTAGTAATAATTCCTTTTGTTTTGTTTTGTCACATAGCCCCTGAGACCTCCTCTCTGACCTTTCCATCACAGTCCCACTGGGTCTCCTCGTAGCAAGCTCAGCACCTCTAACTATATTTAGTAGTGGCTGAGACAGTTAGGTAGTATATGCCTGTTTCACTGCCATTAGCTTTTGCTGCTAATCAACACCACAAGTGACCATGATCTTTTCTAATTGTAAATTACTTGAGCAAAGCCGTAATACTAAACAACCAGTACAGTGTTCTCATTCTCTGAATGCATGTGTATTTATACCAAATGTTTCATATTTTTCTTGAATTATGCATTTTAATAATTTCATAAATACCTACCTAATTAACTCTATATGTACAAAATCATGTTTAATACAAGAATATATATTTATGTGTACACACACACATAGCATAACACTATTTTTAAAAGCTGACAACCATTAAATGATTAACAAGGTAAGAATGACTATGAAGTGACTACTGAGGCAAAGATCCCAGTGCCAAAATATTTCACATAAAAATATATAATCAGTGAAATAATTTTTAATGACATTTTTTTCAAAAAGACAGAGAATCTTACACATAACACTGAAACATTTCTTCTCAGCTAGTTTTGGAAAGTATGGTTAAATACTAATAAGATGAAAAGGGGACATGCATATAGATCATAAAAAGATACATAAATATCATATGCCCATATCATTATTCAAGCCTGTGAAAACATTTGGCATTTTAAAGTCTGATTTCCTACATAAATATCACAGTCCCAAATACATGCTTTTAGTCAACAGTTAATATGTATGCTCACCTTTATTTCCAATTACTTTTACTTCAGTGATCTTCTTATAACCTAAATTGAAGGTCTTAAGAATAATGGCTAGTAGCAATGTATACTGGATTCCAACAAGAAATTTTACTGGCATCCAGCATATCTTTATGCTCCTAGGGTAGGCTATGCCTCTCTGTAAGTTACCCACAGATACTGGCATGAGGACAGTGACTTGCTGTGGTTCTCTACTGTTCCTTGCAGGGATGAATTCTGCAAAAGCACATAGCAACCATGATATCTGAATTCTCACCATAATCACAGTATTTGAAACACTAAGAACTTCAGGGTTTTTTTTTTTCTTCCCACTTTATTAACAGTCTTCAAATTAGTATTCGGCCCCCCACAAAAGGGACACTTGGTCTTTCAGAATCCTCAGAGAAAGGCAGGGAGCACTCTCTCACAGAATAAGTACTGAAGATCTACTATATGTCACCACTATGAAAGCTGATTAAAATCAGAGCCTATCTGTAAAGGTTTTAGATTGAAGTTGGGGGTGTTTTGTTTTTAAAATAGTCTCACTACACAGCCCTGGCTGTCCTGGGACTCACAGAGATCCACCTGCCTCTGTTTCTTCTGGGTACATGTTGCCACACCCAGCTGTCGGTAAATGTTTTAACACGCACCTGCCACAGAAGAGGTGTGGTGCAAGCACTTTACAAGTATTTTCTTATTTGACTCTCAGAACTGCCAAGTAAAAGTGCATACCATTCCAGAGCTCAGGAAACCAAATCTTAGCAAATAAAACTAATTTACCCAACCACACAGTGAACATTACAAACCCATCATTCAAACCCACAACATGGTCTAGAATATGCTCTATGACTGACATGGACACATTGTACAGTTTCATTTTACTCATTCTTAAAATTTAAAATATATATACAGTGGGTGACATTTTGAAACACTGACCAATCACTAAACAGATATAAGATAAAGAAGTCCCAATAAACAACAATTTACCCACTTTGAAGGCTTTCCCATGTACCACTCCAGTAACCAATCTAGTTCCCCTATTGTCCTATATACAGTTTAAATTTACATGCATTTGCTCAGTGAATAAATGTCATCAACTTCCTGGGACACTCCCACATCATGCCTTTGCCTTTTGTCATGACTTTGCCTTTCGTGTGCTTCTAAAGTATCCAATTTTATTCCTGTACTTTTCCATCTAAAAGTGTGTCTGAGAAACGTACCTTAAAACTTATTTCACAAACCATCAGACTAGAAGTGAGCCTTTTAAAACACCTTCTAACACTGCCTGTCTCTTCTTCAATCCAGTGTTCTCTGCAATATTCCCAGGACAGGACACATGTGAACATAAACCCCAGATCAGTCTTTCCCGCTAGGAAAGGATACTTACCTTAAAACACCCTTTGAAGAGTCCTTTGATGGACCTTTCAAACAAAACACTTATGTTTTCTAAAAATTGAACTTAGAATCCTCAGAAACATTTCTTAAATAATTTATGTACAGCAATTTATATACTGTTTTAAATTTTCTTTTAAAAAGTTATAACTGAGATAAAAGATGCACAAGACACAGAGGGAAATGGAGATTGTAATTATCAAACTAATCTGAAAATTGCAGAAATTCAGGGGCAGCCTGAAAACAAGCTAAAGACAGCTCCTACTTTTTCTTAAAATATGTGACTTTCAAGTTAAAATATTTTTTTCTTAAACTGGTTTCATTTATTCAAACCATTTCTTGCTGGGAGTTTAACAATGCATTTTTAGTGGATTCTTTCTGTTTTCCCACTACTACCGCATCCATGTGATTAGCTTGTGGTCTGTAACTTTAAGGGAGTGTTTTCCAACCACCAGGAAAGGGGAAAGGCAACTTCCCATGGAAAACATGGCTGCAGACTGACTTCCTACAGCACTTCCTACAAAGAGACAGAAAGAAAATGCCAAACCCTTGAGTCAACTTATTTCAAGAAAGTGAAAATAATAATATGAGATGTTTTATGACATTTGTCTATGTTTCTCTTACAAAGCTGTTGCCGGTGCTTTCATAAACTAACACTTTTTATTAGATATGCTTATTCTTCCTCTGCAGCAGTAAGACTGACATAAACAACCAAAGAGGCTTTGGTCTCTTAGGCACAATATTCCAAACTGTAATCTCTTGAGATTCCCCTGGCTCTAAAACTCTACAGGGAAGGCTCCTTTCTTTAATAGTAAGCTTTTTTTTTTTTTTTTCAAGTCTAGACTGACCTAAACCATCTGATTATTGGACTTTGAACCGAACCACATGGAAATGTTACATAATACTCAATAACAAATAAAACCTATTGGAACCTCAATTTAGCAAGAGCATTGAATCTTCCTACCTGCTCCTTAGCATGAGGGAGATCACCCTGCCCCTTAGCCATGCTAACCAGAAGTCAAATTCCTAAAATGCCATAGCTAAGAGGTCTTGGAGAAGTCCTCTAGAAACTGAGTCACTGAGAGACAAAGTTCCCCAGGTACTTGACTGAAGTAGGGACAATAACTGTTGTCCCTTTCACTTCAACAAGCTGCTTCAATCATTGTGTGGCTCAGAGTGAAATCTGCCAGTAAACCAAAAAGAAAAAAAAAAGGAAAAGAAAAGAAGGAAGGAATTCCACTAACAGATCACTAAATAATTTAGCACCTAATTTTTCCTTTCTATAATACAAAGAGCTCATGCTCAGAAAGTTACGATTTAAAGTACATTAAGTGAAATCACATCCATATGCAAGTATGTTTTCTCCCATATGCATCTTAAGAAAATAACAGAAAAATAATTTATCCTCAGCCCCTAGAAAACAAAAACTGAAATTAAAAGAAAGAATGGAGAAAATCTAAATTGTATATTTTCCTTCCTTCTAAAAGGATTAAATAACAGAATTCTAAATGGTTTGTTTGTACTTTCCATGCAATATGTAGATTAACCATGAAATTCTGTTTGGGACACTTTGACATCTGTTTTCAGTGCGTTACAATGAAATCTGGGGACTTGATACATACATTTGCTGTAATAAAACTGTCACTAATCAGTGTTTTCCAAAATATTGCCCATAACTATTACTATTCAGTAGTCTCATTTGCATGATCTAATACTGTTGCTACATCGTGTTTTTCCCTGACAATGTGGTAGCTGGTCCCAGGCACGTGGTCTAAAATGGCTACACACCACTCGTCCTTTCCACAGACTGCACAGACGATGCAATCTGTCCTGGAACGGACTAATCCTTCCTCCTTCCCAAGATGCTTTTCCTGGAACTGGAGCACCAAGAATGAATTCACATCCCAAGTGTGAAACACTCAATAACAATAAAGACGCCCACGCTGAGGAGAGAACTCTGCCTCGTGGGGCTTGTACCACAGGAGGCATAAACATAATCCTAACTGAAGAGCTCTTTCAACAAAACCGTAATGATGCTCTTCGAACAATGAACGAAAGATGAGTCTTTGACTAGCATAGGACAGTCCCATGAACTTCAGGAGCTGATTGAGCCAGACTTTAAAAGTGAGTCTACTTCATGCTCTCTAGGACTGATCAGAGATTTTACCAGTGACAGACACCATGACCACATGTTTACAAGGTCTTAGCAGCCAGATAGTAGACTACATAAAGGTTTCTATTGTGTGTCTTATACATCATATACAAAACACGGATGGGGGGGGGACAATTCTAAGAATAAAACACAGTATTCACCAAAGAAGAAAACAAATATTTTTCTACGAACTTCTCATTATAAATGAATTCCAGATTTTATCAGTATTTGGAACTATATTCATATTGCTCAAATCTAATACAATTTCATTTTGTCCTCCCATGAACTCATCTTAAATCTGAAATATGTTTCTCTATACACATGTTTTATATTATACAAATGTTGGATTCAAAAAGCAGATTAATTGTGAGCCCTAATGCTGTGTTTGTTAGTACTGAGAAGTCATTCCAACTGTTCCAAACGGGATTAATGCAGTATAACGAGTCTATTTAATTATTGTAAGACCAGTGATCCTCATATTACTATAAGCTGCTTTTCCCTTATTTGGAGACTATAAATGGAACTGAAATTGCACATGATAACTACAGGTCATACCCTGAAACATGATGCTTGATGTAGCAGGAAGAAAGAGACATTTCAGCATCTCTGAGAGCCTACAAAACACAGCCAGTGTAGTGTTTAAGATCCATGTGGATGTTCTCATTGTAGCATCGCATTAACTTACATCATAAATGTAAGCAAAGCTTTCAAGTGCATTGGAAAGACACAGTTAGAAATGTTATCAGCAGCAATCCAATTTGAATGTTGAAAACTTGAGGATACACTGTGTTCTAGGAACTTGCTTTTATAGATTTTTGTGTATCCTGTGAACAGAACAACAACTGAGTGCCAGTGTCTTCTCAAAAAGAAAAGGCACACCACAGATTATTAGAACTTATGGACCAGAATCTAAGCAAGCTGATCAATGTTCCAATCAATGTTCCATGCACACCCTAGTTACCATTTAACTACTAGATAAACATGGAACAACTTCTCATTCTGACCCCTGACTAGATCCTGTAGTTCTATGATAAACATTATCACCAAGCCCTTCATCTAGGAATATGTTTCTTCTGCACACAGCATCAGCATAACATATGATTTAAGATATTTCACTCCTAATCTCTATACTTTCCAAATCTCTGTGCAGAATGAGTGAGAGGAACAGTCTACTGGCCACAGAGAGCAGGACCAGCCAGTTGCCCAGGAATCTGGCACATGAATTTAGCTCCAGGCCCATGGAAGCCAACCAACCAGAGCCACGGAAGTCAAACATTGATCCCAAATTACCTCATGGTGGGGAGAGTCCAATGTTTTAACCATTTCTCCTTTGACAAGCAGTTGTTCTTAGTAAAACTGAAATCACTCTAAGCAATAAATACTAAGTTGTTCCCTCCAGAGATCATTTAATTAATTTTCGGGAAGCCACAAAAAGGAGGAATAGGAAAGACTGACTTTAAAGAGTCAGATGGCAGTGAAATAAAAACAATTCATATAACCAATTAAGCAATCTGAGGCTTTGACCCAATCAAGGGTCACAGGATCTTCCTGACTGCAAGTCTCAAAGCCAGCAGCTTGTTCCTTTTAAACAGCCATCCAGCCTCACCACACTATCCCCACTTCCATCCAACTGTATCTAAAATGTAAAGGAGGCTCTTCCAATGCTGGTGACTTCATTTCGCTCCACAGGAGACTTCCATGTTCTGTTGCAGGGTAACATCCATTACAAGTAGTGACCAGAGCACCCTTAACTAACACAAGTCAAGCTTTTTATTTAGAAAGTCACAAATAAAATTAAGTTACTCCTTTCTTTGAAATATTCCTAGATAGATCAAGAAAACTCTAGAAAATCTGAGGACTACTGAAATGATACAGTAATTCTAATTTAAGTAGGTTTCAAAACTATTCAGGATTAGCTAACTAACTACAGATGCCTACCTTCAAAGTTCTTGCTAACAAGAACCCATACACGAGAATAGGAGTGGAATATTGCTTTCTTTCTTCTTTAGGATGTAGCTACTACATCCTATGTATGGAGATAGCTACTAACTCACTGCTTGGTACTTGTTTAAATATTCACATTCATGCTTAGATCATTTCTCTGAAATCTCTAGACTATGCTATATTCCTTCGTGTATAGAGAGAACAGCTATTATTAAATGAATGAATGCTTTACTCACATGATTTCACAAATCCTAAAAGAGCCATTGTAACTCCCATTTTATAAAAGAGGAAATCAAAGCATGTACAATGTAAAGGACTTAACACAAAGCTTTTAAACAGTCAGAGCAGAACCCAGTTTCTCTAGGCATGCACTTGGTGTTAGAGACTGACTGCTCATATACTGCTTAGTTTGTGGCACCATGACAGAGGCACCTGGGAGGGGGGAACTTCACTTAGGGTCACACTGGCCTGTGGCATGTCTGTGGAGAATTATCTTGATTGTTAACTGATATTACAGAGCCCACCCCACTGTGGGTGGCACCACCCCTAGGCAGGTGGAACTAGGCTATCTATATAAGAAAGCTAACTGAGCAGAAGCCAGAGAAGAAGCAAGCAAGAACATTCCTCCATGGTCTCTGCTTTAGTTCCTGACTCAGGTTACTTACTGCCTTGACTACCTTCAGTGATGAAAGGTAACCTGGAAGCATAAGGTGACATAAACTGTTTCCTTCCCAAGTTGTTTTTGGTCATGGTATTTAATTATAGCAACAGAAGACAAACCAGAAGTTTGTATGTCTCCAAAATTCCTGTTTAAACCCTAACCCTGAAGCCAATGGTATTAAGAAACACAAGTGGCACCAAATTAAGTCAGGAGGGTGGACCCTTCATAAATGAGATTAGTGGCTTGGAGAGAGATCCCAGGGCGTTTTCTGACAAAATGCTGAAGAAGGTGATCAGTAACTTGTATGGTGGCTCTTGCTGAACTCTGACCCTGGACTAACAGCGGCCAGAACTGTGAGGAAGATATATTTTGGAATCTGTAAGCCAGCCAGTCTGCTACTTTGTTACAGCAGTCTAAACTAAGGCACATCTTTGCAAAAACCTTAGAAGGCATGAGGAAAGGATTATTCATTTCTCAATCCATAAATCATCCTTCTCAATTCCTGCCAGATCTAAGCTCTCTCCCCTCCCCCAACTCTTCTTTAACTCCCCAAAACACATATATATGTATACCCAAGCACCCACTGATTAGCTATAGACCAGAAACTAAACACTGCAGCTCAACACTGAGATCACTTTAACAATCTTTAAAGAACTGAGGGATGTGTCTGGAAGAACATCACAGATGTTTCTAACATCCTTCAAACCCCAGCTCCACTGCCATGTGACCCACCAGCCCACTAGCCACACCCAAACTCCACTCCAGGTTAGCTTCACCTGTGGGACACCAATGAATGACTAGAAATGCGGGTGGGCTCATTCTTCCTCTAGCCAGTTTCTATAAGGAGAGGAAATCCAGGATGCTGATCCAATGAGGTTTGTGGATGTTTTTCAACTGTCTAAACACTCTGAACCCTAAGATGCATCATCCACAGGGTTCAAGTTTAAAGGCATCCAACTTCCTTGATACCCTGAGCATCCCCACAGGAAGACAGTTTAATACAACCAGTAAAAGAATCTGATTAAAGAAAATTTCTCACCTGCTACTTGTAGGAAAAAGAATGTAATGAGAACCCAGAATTCCGGTGCTTTTCCCAGGATCCCATTGCCACACTGTTTCTCATTTTCTGGTGTATCCACACACGTGTAAACAGTGTGCAACACAAGGAAAAAAATGCACACTCTAACTTAAACTTCCTTCTTTCCTCTAATAATTTAAAAATGAAATGTAACAGTTTGCATTTTAAACATTTAATCTGGCAAATACAGGAAAAATCACGAAAGTATAGTATCATATTTGGCAATGAAAAGATTGGTAGGATAAAAATATCTCTGTTTTAACATTTTAGAAGCCATTTCCAATACTTTTTATATTAAATTATTTCATTGCTTTGAACAAGAACCAAGGTAAAAATTCTCCAATTTTGAACATAGGGATTTCATGAAAAACACAAAAACAATTTTACATTCCTTAAGATAAACATTAACTTTCTATACTGGCAAAAGCCCCTACAGAAATAAAATCTGCACATTTACTACTGGGGTCACTACTATGTCATGAAATTTAACTAGTTACCTCAATAAGAACAGGGTTCCCCTGAAACTACAACATATTTTAGAAGATAGTACGCTCAGTGTAAAGTGCTCATGTTTGTCTTACATGTTTAGCATATGGGTTTTCCCATGCTGGGCAATGATTGAAGTGCCAGGTATAAGTCAGTTGTTTTAAGATTGGTACCTGAGTAATCAAACACACAACTAAATTTGTCACTTTGACCTACATAATGACAATAAAATGCCTTTATTGTAACAGCTAAAACGTTGAAAAATAATTACTAAGAAAACCATAAATATAAAGGACTAAGAAGTAAGCCTCAGTGGAATGGGGAAAGGAAATCGTGATATGTCATCACAAAACACAGGAGTTGAAAAAATCCACAAAGAATTGATCCAAATCCCTCCAAATTCCTGAACACAATCCCCTACCTCCTATAGCTAGCAAGGCTGCAAATTTGTCCCCATCACTGTCAGCAAACAAAGGAAAGTCACTTCTACAGCCAGACCATGTCAAACAGAAGATGTAGCTGCAGCAGAAGGACGCCTTGAATCCACTGGTGTGTAAAGTATGGGCTGGAGCCTTTTTGTCAGCTATTACCATAAAAGAATAAGAGGAAACAGTGACATTACTGCACAATAGAAAGGTCAAACAGCTTGCAGCCATTTCATGACCCAGACAAGTCAAGGTCAAGGGATTCAGGTAGCAACTTAGCCAGGGCATAAGTTACAGCCTAAATGAATTGTTTTAACACATCAGCTTTGGTCAATTAAACCTAACAAGGCAAGTTGCATCCCGTAGCAGGGTTCCTGACACCAAGGCCAGAAGCTGAGACCGACCTCATAAAACAAGGCTTTTAACATAGCATAGCAAATTTAAGCTAATCCATCCAGAAACTGCAGATGTCAGAATAATAAAATACAAGTTGTCTAAAGCAAGAACATTTTTCACACTTTCGTATAAATGCAAGTGGCATCCCCTACTTATATGAATTACCGAATAGACCCTATTTCAAATCCCTTTGTTAACAACTATATGCATGATCATTTTTTTGTCCCTACTTTCAACCCATTGCTGTTAAAACTTTTGTTTGCCTGCATCTTTTCCGATATAAATGTACAAAATCAAGCTTTTCAAAAAAGAAACAACTTTATTTTCCTTCAGTAACAAAGTATGTGTGTCACTTAATAGTACTTGGTACCTGCTAAATACTTCTTTACAGTTTTACGGAAGATATATTTTAACGCATGCAATATTAAATGTGTCTACATATTTTAAAAATCAGTGCATACTATTTAGTCAAATTCCTACTTTGAGAAACAGTTGAAAACTGTATGTACTTAGCGTTTAAGAATTTTTCTCAAAGGCAGTTCCTATTTCACTTTGTACTTGTTTGAACAAATTCAGTTTTCTGATTGTGCTGTATCAGTAACTTAATGCATGCTCTGAAGTGCCCTTAAATGGGATTCTGAAAACACATAACCTCCAGGCAACTTTTCAGCTCATAAAATTACTTCATCCATCACTCCATATTTCCAATTATATAGTCTTTATTCAGAGTTCTTTAATTTGTCTGTGATTCATCAACAGTGTCCTGTTTAAACTATCATCATAAACAGAGAGAATATGTGTTTAAGTGTTTTATTATAAACAATGTATTGATGCACATGAATGGCTGGCTTTTTTTTTTTCTTAGAATACTGCTTTGCTCAAATTATAAGAATTTTATTTTTTTTTTAATGCGTGGCCCTCAATTCAGCCTCAAGGTCTTTCCACCTCACTGGTTAATTGGTAGCCATTTATCCCAATTTTCTGAATAATGTAACAACCAAAAAGCCCAACCATTCAAGTGTTATTACTCTCACACCCTGAAACTTCCAGTTATACAAGCTAATCCTAAAGACACACTCCTTGCTATACACTGTTTTCACAAGTTCCCTACAATCTGATGATTTATTCTCTATGCCAAATCCTAACAACTAAATTCTGTTAAATTAACCACATCACATAATTAGAGTCCCAGGACCTAAGAAGTCATTTTAAAATGAGACCGTGTGCCACACTGCCACAGAAAAGTGAGCCCAAACGAAAAGAAGCACCTCTCCTCTCAGTGCTTGGCATTGAGACATGCCACTGTCCCAACTTGAGTTTTCAGTCACATCACCACGGGGCCTTCAGATTTCTAAAAGGATTCCTCTCGTAAGGACGTAAGGTTGGAAAAGTTTTGAGGGCTATGCTGGCTGCTCTGCCACAGCTCGTGTGCTGACAAACTCCTGCAGAGCCATGAGTTCTACTCTCATCACCCTTGTACTACAAGATGCTGTTCTTTAATACACTAAAAGAAACTTTATTAGAAGCTACTGTCCTAGCAGAAGACTGGCCTTACTCTGTGCCATCATTTTCAGCTAGTTAGTAATAGTCAGTGTTAGTGTGAGCTGTGCTATTCCCAAACAAAGCAGTAATTACTCCTTTGAAGATAAGTTAAGTTATCCTGTAAGGCCATTGTGATGACAGAAATG
This sequence comes from Cricetulus griseus, assembly GCF_003668045.3. Taxonomy (NCBI): domain Eukaryota; kingdom Metazoa; phylum Chordata; class Mammalia; order Rodentia; family Cricetidae; genus Cricetulus; species Cricetulus griseus. Next base: position 65,304,722 of record NC_048595.1, on the reverse strand, counting down.
AAAACTAGCGTATCTCAGTGTTTAGCAACTGCAGAGGATTCAGACTCAGGCTGGCCATGAACGTCGTGTTCTTCAGGTTCTGGATTCTAACTGTTGAGCAGAAGCAGCAAAGATAATGTCACAAACCAAATAATGGACTTTTTCATGTTAACTTAGCAGAATCAAGGCACATGAGGAGAAAGACTCTTGCTAAGTTGAATATCTTGAATGGTTTATTCAAACTGGAGTACCAGATTAAAAAAAAGAAAAGTCAATGAAGATTAAAACTTTCATTTCCTTTTGGCAGTTTTCATTCAAATTCCAAATTTAGGGGGGGAACAATTATGTGCATTTTTAAATCCTACTAAATCTTTCACAAATCTATATTTCTGCATTTGGAATGCTTGTGCACACTGGAGGTCCCCAGGCATACAAGCACCACCGTGGTTGAGCAGGGTGCTGGCTCCCATAATACCCAAACACCTTTCCTGTCACTATAGGACGCAATGCCCCTAAATCATCACCATTCCCAAACAGTGAACACAATTTTGATTCCCACTCACAGGAGACACAGAGTACAAAGTGTGTGACTCTAAACATACTAAATCTATACACATACATTTCAAACTGCATACCGATGTCTAAATGGGAGTAAGGGTGGGGTAGAAAAGCAAGCACAACCTAGAGCATCCATAGGATGCCTTACCAACCTTTGCTTCCTTCACAAAAGACACTGCAGGGTGGTTTGACTATTTGAAAATCATGATTGTAACAAATGGCCCCAACTCTGTCTCTCCTGTGCTCTCTTTCCCCTCTGCCTTTAAAAAGTGAGGCCATTTTAACAGCAATGCAGTAGCTTGCCTCACCATATCAGGACACAGATGCCACCCCTTTCCAGCTGGCAGCCAGGACCTCAGAGTTTAACTCCTGAGTTGTCTGGCAAAGCTATCTTTGTGGTAGGGACACCAAGGCAGAGAGGGTGAAGTGCTGGCCCCTTAGACCCTGTTTTGACCTTATCAGTGGGAAAATTGCTAAGTATCTAATCTTACAATATATGTTCTAACAAAGGTCTCATTAAGTCTAGGGGCAAGACATACCAATAAGAGCCCTTCTTTATCTTGTGAATTGTGTATGAGGAAGAATGCAAACAAATGTGTACCAGAGTTCAGAAGTTCAGTCAAGGACAGGGTACCAGGATGGGAGAATTTAACAGTGATTTCCTAAATCAAACATATATCCATACAAACTTCATTCCCTCTGATGTCACAATGAAAGCCCACCAAATTACCCCACAGAGCAGCTTCATTTAAACAAGTTATGAAAGCTTATTTTCCCCCACAATGGGAAATACCTGCAAATGAAGTGAAAATTATTAAAATGTTAAAATGTGCTGTCAACTTGCAAACAATTATCTATTTAAGCTTTTCATAAAGAAATAATTGTTACCCAGAAGGATTCTAAGCTGCAGTAGCTGAAGGAGGAAAATCGCTCTGTATGTGTGTCCTCACTAATGCCATGTGACAAGCAGGAAGGGTTCTGTTTCAAAGACAATAATGATTACAACTTCCTCTCTAAACAAGTCACATCTTTCACAACTTCAAAATACACTTCAATTATGATATCGTTTAACAATCCAGCAACAAAAGTTGCCTTCCAACAATAGATCACAATTAATGTTAAGGGTTCAACAAGGCTAAAGGAAGCTACCTGTTCTGGATAGAGGCAAGACTGCTGAGCCCTGCCATACTCCAAAAACATGTCTAGTAACTGAGTGGAAAGTATGATCCAAAACTCACTTAGGCTGACTTGCTTTAAACTCCCATCTGGTAAATTCATAACAGCAGACACTATCTCTTGAGATCTTTAAGCTTTGTGTTGTGACCTCTTTTTTCTTTAAACCCCTCCCTGCCTCACTAAAAGCCCAGTCCTTGCTTCCTCCCCACACCCCCTTATAAGCCCCCCCCCCACCAGCATCCCTGCATCGCCTGGCTCCAGACAGGACACAGTCTGGCGACTCAAGGCCTCCCATAGGCCACACTTCCTTCTGTGTTACCCTTTGGGTAGAACTGCTAATCCTTTTTATTAATTAATGAGATAATGGTGGTTAACCGGGAAGCAATATTAATGCTATCTAGGAAACTTGAAGCAGAATTATTTTAGCCTTTTGGTTATTGTCCATCTCTTCACTCACTCCCCCAGTATGTGGAATTGTGCACTAAGAATTTGGCAACATCTTGGTACAAAACTGAGGAGGTCAAGAATGACTGATTTTAACATGTAGTTCCCTCATCAAGGTTTTCTGTTTTTCACATGTTCACTGTATACATTTACTAACAAGAAAGGGAAAGAAGGGCCTCTCAACAAACTACTAAAAAAAAGAAAAGAAAAGAAAAGTGTAAAAATTGAGAGAACTAGAAATTGAATAAGAAATAAATAGGGATGTAAATGAAAGCAACGGCCCGTCACAATGGGTGAGTTTATATGTCACTACACTTAGCAGGTCCCCACACACTTATCATAGCCTACCGGGTATTTTAAGGATGGTGTGTCCTGAGAAGGTGTACTGTACAAGGCTTGCTGGTTTTCATTTTGTTTTGCTTTGCTTTGTTTTGATGAATGCAATAACAAAGACAATATGGGGAATAGGTACCACCTGCCCAAGAATCATTGGACATCTTTAATATCTTTGGGAATATGGAGCCCATTTTAGAACTATTTTTCCTTAATCTGTCACGATCTTTTTTTAAGCAGTAAAAGAAAAAAAAAAAAAGGAAAGGTTTTCTATTAGCTAAGCTTTGCTGCAGCAGACGAGCAGCAGCTTTCATTCAGGGATTGTCAAAAACTTTCCAGTGTGCCCACTGCAATGCGGATGCCAACCAACGAATCAAAGGCATTCAGCAGCTAGACAAAGAGGGTCTGATGCCAACCTCGGTGCCACTGGCAACCATTATTGGCATCAAACACAGTGTCTGCCTTTTTTTTTTCCCCTCGCCTGGCACTTCACAAACAAAATGGCGGTTCTTGTAGCAACGGAACAGCCGAAGCGCAGCCCTCTGAATCAATAGCATCAGATGATTTTATGAACTTAAATATAGTTACTCCCAAATCAGTTACCAAATTTTAGGTGAAGCGGGGGCATATAATTTTATAAATAACTATACTTAATATGACCCTTTGCTAATAGAAAGAAAGAATAAAATGGACTGGATTGCGGTCCATCAGGCTATATGCACGGAAGAAGCTGAGTAACAAAGACACTGAGCTTTGAACAAAATACTGCTCTGTGATGCAAAAGCCTAATAAACTACGTATCAAAAATGATTTCAAAATATATAAATTCTCCCCCAAAACTCTATCAGATACAGATGTAGCACTATAGTTTGTGTCAAAGCTCCAGTAACTCTTTCCACATTTCAAAAAAGGTGAGGTTGCTGGGGATGGAGAAGGGGGAAAGTATGGGTTGAACCAAGAGAGAAAGAGGGAGAAAGAAAAGCAATGGGAAGTTGGTCAACAAAGGAAGTTTATTATCCATCCATCTTTATTTCATCTTCCATTAGCGACGAAGGATGTGATCTGTAAATAGCCAAGAGGACTATTGACATTTCTAGATCTGGAAATTGTCAATATATTGTAACATCACTCCACACTGCAATGCGGATGCCAACTAACAAATCACAGGCATCCTGAGCTAAACAAAGAGGGTCTGGTGCCAATCCTGGTGCCAGTGGCAACCATCTTTGGCATTCTCTCTGTTCTTCCTCGTGTTTTTCTCCCAGTCCTTTATAAGGAGAGAGGAAAAAGAGGAGGGAGTAAATGGGTTGCTCATTCTGTTATGAACATTTTTCGCTTCTAAATTTTCTCTCATGCTTTTCAAACTACTTTATCTAATCTTTAGAATGAAGTAAGTATGATTTTGTGTACTTAGAGGAGAAATAAAAAGTTATGATTGAGAGATGAAGCAAGCACTCTGGGTGTCCACAGCCTTATATTTTAAAACCCACGTTCTTTAATAAACTAAGATGCAAAATGACAATCAACCCGTAGTTCACAGATAAAAAGATATAAATTTTGAAAAAGAGAAAACACAAAAGCACCTGGATATGACTTTTTAAGAAGGGCCGCCAGGTGTTAGGAGGAGATGATGCAAGGGCAGGTGGCAGAGGGGACAGATGATGAGATGCACAGGGAAAATATCGAAAGGTTTTTATGTTAGAGAAGTTACCAAGCAAGGAAAATCAATGTTTTACCTGAAAATACAATCTCTAACACTTGACTCAAAACTTTATGGTTATCATGACCACTAGTGCCATGCCAAATATATATATATATATATATATATATATATTTATGTCTTTTCTTTTTTCTTTTTTTCAATCTATCTTCCCAAATCCAAAGGACAGTCTCTATTGTCAGTTCAACAAAACTAAGAGATCTGGCTATCTGTCCTGAATAAATCTGCATGGATGCCCACTTAGGGACTAACCATCAAGAGTTAAAGTAGGAGCATGGTACAGATCTTCCCTCCCAACTAAAGAGTTACATGACCCACTTTGCAAAACTTTTCCTTCTAATCAGTGACTTTCATAACAGTTACAACACATAGTCAATCTAACATGTACATACAGCCCACCTTAAAATGTTACCTCTTAGCTGTCAATCAAATTGCTATGTGTTAAAGAGCTTTTATTTTAGGACATCAAAGATGAAAATATATTTCCCCTACCCAACATTACTTGAATTTGAGTTCTTAACACAGGAAAACAGCAAAGTGGTATTTTGTTTATTAGGAAATACATTTCCAAATGATGATGTCCAACACTGTTATTTAAAATCAAAGTAAAAATTCTGAAATGACACTCAAGTGTAGCTCCAGAACTAAGTCAAGGGGAAATAAAGACAAAGGGCACACAGTAAGTACTAGAGTTCTGAGTCATAAGAATAATTTTCTTATTTCACTTTTCTGGATGACAATAAAGTACATAGCAATTTATTAAACCCCACATTTATATAATGAGCATTGGATAACTGTCTGCCACCTGGCTATCTGCAGGCCATCTTCCCTCCCACCAAGCCAAGTTCGGAAATGACCCACCATCTGTGGCAGCCCAAACTTGAGGCCACTTTCGGGATGGTGTTTTCTTAAAGGGACTTTTCCTCTGTGGGCTGTATTCTGACATACAATTGGAAGAAAACAAAGTCTAAAGTCTCACCTACTTAAGAAAAACAAACAACAAAGAAACATATCCCATTAACTCAAAAATCCTTGGCAACAGCACTGCCTAGTTTGCACTGTCCAGGCAACATTTACAGTCCTCTTTATCGAGGACGTTAAACACGGTCCGGTATGCAGTCTCTGAATTCTTTTGAGATTTATTTTAAACCAGTGTAACCAGTCCCCTTCTGGTTTGCTCTGTGATGCTATGTAAAGCAAGCTGTGACTTCTTCCTTGGGAAGCATTATGAATTTGCATTCAAGTAAACTAATAATAGAAAGTGTTCCCAAGTCACTCTGGCGGAGTATTATAAATTATTTAAATAAAAGCTGCGTTGCATTAAATCTACAGTGAATACTGCACAATCAAAGGAACTATTGATAGAAATATTAAAATTACATAAACCTAGGCCTCTATGTCAGTTATATATTTTGATAGTGGCCAGCTTAGACATTTTGTAATAGTAAATGCTAATTTGATTTTTGGTACAACCGCCACTAGATTCCTGAACAAAGTTCATCTACCTCGTTAGGTAAGAGACTAGTACAAAGATTATTAAACAGTGCTTCGACTGCCATCAGTAAAGTTGCATTTTCAGAAGGGGGGAGGAGATACAGCCTCCGACAGAAAGTAGAGTGCAATAAACTGTACTTCTTAGACTACTCTGTGCCTGTCCTTTGGTCTTCAAATGGAGAAGCCTATCCAGGTAGGAAAGCTCCACGTCAATTTCATGGCTCCTAAATGACCATGGACATGGAGTACAACTGGGCACACCAAGGTACCCAGAGACGGCAGAGGACATCTGGAGGCCTCCAAGACACTCTAGCCCAAGCTAGCGACCCCATATCTGGAGGTGTATGGACAGTGTTAGCAGTGCTAGAAGAAAGAACAATCTGCTCCTACCTTGCTCCTGCACGTAGTATGCCAAAAACAAGTCAAGTTCCTTAACTGATACTGTGATATGGTGTGGCTGGACACAAAGTGCTGGGTTTGTGCAGTGTGGGGACTTCATGAGCCGCTCGCCATCGGTACTCTCCAAAGGGATGCCTTTGAACAGGATCACCATGACTAGATCCAGACGCCAGACTTTGTCTGCCTGTCGCAGGCAGTCGATCCTCCTAATCTTACCCTTCTGGTCTGGGTTGGATAAGACACAGCACGGATGCTTCTTGCCAGTCACGGTAAGCACAAAGTCCTCCCGGTACTCCTGGCGGATATCTTTGCGCAGTTTGGCCAGGAGCCTGGATGCCCACTTCTGTTTGATTTCGGGCTTCTCGCTGAGCAGCTCATCTTTGACTGCTCTTTCCTCATCCTTTGACATTCGTTTCTCATGCTTTTTAAAGTACTTGCGTTTTCGAGCCTGCAGGTTGAACCAAGTATAGGCGATTGCACGGACGTGTGGAAGAAGTGCCTCAATAAATGGGTGGAATTCATCCTGTGGAAGATGGGAAAGAAGAGGTGTACAGTCAGTTTAATTTCCAATGCTAAAAAAACAAAAGATGCAATCCATTCCAATTCAGCAGAAAAAGTTATTTTTAAAAAAAGAATAACATTATTTTCTAATTTAAAATGAATGAGACATCAGGACAGGAAGAAAATAAAGTATGCCCCCTCTCAACCAAAATTCACAAACTGGTTCTCCCTCCTACAGATAAAATAAGGTTTTATTTTGTATTTTTTGCTCTGTTCCCATCCCCCTCGTTCCCACCTCAATGTCATGCATCTACATCCTGTAAAATAAGATGCTTGGCACCAAATTTAATATTTAAATATTTGATTGACCAACTAGCACCATGCAGTACCATTTTACAAGGAACACAGTGGGTTTGTTTTTGTTTTTGTTGTTGTTATTTTGTTTTTAAACCGGAGCAGAGCTTCTCAAAAGGCAGGAACGAAGGCACAGCTCATTTCTCTTCTCTGTGCCATAGAAACACAAAGCATGTAGATGCTCACTGTAATGCCACACAGTTCCCGCTTTTGGAGCATGCTCTCAGTAAGAGGCTGCTGGTGGCACAAAGAGCATGCGCCATTAAACTTGATCCATTTTCTTATCAAACGTCCAACATTCCTACACTGAAACAGCACCATTCCAAGAGTGGTAACTAGAGAAACCGGTCTACAGCGAGGGAAAGTGGGCAAAGGACACAGCTTGTCTATCAGTGTCCTGAACACAAGGTTTCCATACTTTGAACAGAGTATTCTCTCCCTGCACCACCACCATTAGCTCCCAGCACATGCCCGTACACACACACACACACACACACACACACACATTCTTTCTCTTTTACACACACACTTTCATTTTTAAATAGTTTTTAAAGTTGAAGAGAAAATGACATGATGTTCTTTCCACAGCTTTCCTGCAGTCTCTGAAGCCCCACAGAGTCAGTTAATTTGTTAGCCCGATCACATGAGTATGGCAATTATTCAAACCCCTTAAAAATCAATCTGAGGTGAACAATGGAAAAATGGCAACTTGGCACCAACTTTCCATTCTTTGTTTCTCCGCATGCTGTGGCACGGTGACACCAGGAGTACACCCTGGTCGTTTACTGCTTTTGTGGAATCTCTACAATTCATGTGCCACTCAGATGGAACGTGGGACAGGACTATGGGCACACACATGCATGTGCTCAGAAGTCCACAAGTGCTTCAGTCATACAGCTCCTAACTGTCCAGTGAATTAAGTGGTTTACCTTGAAGGCCTACATTTTTTTCTGCCTGTTTTATCTGAACCTTTTAAACAGAGGGTGCCATCAGGCATTGCAGATCATCCCTGCCTACAAATATTTCCAGTTACCTCCAAGTGGAGTCAGTATTTCATTACTTCCTGATTTAGGTAAAGCTGGCCATATAAGCGCAGGCCTATTGCTGTTCAGAGAAAAAGAACAGCATCCCACACATGCACGCTGTATGAATGCAATAAGCCAAGCACTGACTAAAAGGAGAACTCCACCACGACCATCTTTCTGGTCACTTTGACTATTCTGTCATCCTAACCACAAAAGAAGTTTCTCTAATACGTTACATTCCCAAGCCAGAATTTACTCGTTCATGTTAGTTACTCTGAAGTACATAGACTAAACAGTCCAGCAGAGTGACTAATCTCATAAGATAAAGGTGATCAACGTAAACTAATGACACTTCAACAAAGAAACTGCCCCTGAATTCCATATCTCTGTGCAAGCCTTTTAAAGATGAAATTCAAAGTTTGAGTGCAGAAGACTGCAACATATTAATATTTTGCAGGTCAGACCCAGAACAGGTATTAAGACTCCCCTAATCAATAGCACGGTTATCAAGTGTTCTGACATATTGCCGACTAAGAATGAATCCAAATTTTATAATGCAGAATGCAGCTGATTACATCGCAGCATGAGGCATAGCCAAATGCCATGGAGGAAATTAAACCGATCAGTACTTTCCAGCAGAGATTTGAACAATTCAGTTACTATGTGAGCACATTAAAGGAGGCCATGGAAAGAGTTAAACCACAATCTGTTCTTTGTGTGGGAAGGCAGCCCTGCTCACAGCAACCACAGCCTATGATAAGACCTCCCTATCTCCATACACTTTCTGATGCCATGCTTTTAGCTCCCACTGTAACTGTAAAAACTTTGTTTATCCTCTCCCCCTCAAAATACATGCAAAAGGAAAGCCTGCCTGCTCAAGGAAATGTGGGCTTCAATGTGCTATATGAACTCACTTCCTAGGATCTGACTTCTACTGTGATATACTGATATGATTTTACAAATGAAAACCCTGAGGATGCAGGGAATGGGTGAGAGTGCTTTGTCCCGCTCCTTTTACCCTTAGCACCCTTTTTAAAATGCAGCATTATTTAATGGTTATTAAGCAACACTGAAGTACTCTGATACTTAAATACTATGTTCAGTGACATTTCGTTTTCTTATAAGAGCATCAAACATAACTTCTGATAAAATATTTTTGAGATTTCATACTTGACAATAAACATCATCTTATCATATAACAAATTGTAAATTTTAGATAATTGCATCACACCACCAAGACGCTAATTTGAAAGTTGAATTTGGAAACTCTTAGCCACTTCACAAAAAAAAAAAAAAAAAAAAAAAAAACTGTTGTCTTGCGTTTGCTGTCACTGACAGCAAATATTGTTTTTCAACATAACTTTTCTTTGTTGAGAAACAGAAGCAGCAAACTTTCTCAGCCCACCCACTTGCCTTAATATCTTTTGGAGCATACATATTATACAGATTCAACTTTAAGTAGAACACTTGCTTGATAAGAAGACATACCGTCCCAAAATGATAAGTGGAGAGAAGCAATATGTCACATATACTTTTGCATTCCATATCTAAATGTCATCCCCCATGTGTGACTGCTTCCTAAAGCTTCATTGTAATATATGCTTAATAATTTTAACTGACATGAATGTAGAGCGTAGCTGTCCTCACGTGGAAAAAATAAGCAGGAAGAAGGCATTCAAATATCCTCACTAATAGATTGCCACAATTACACTAAGCAATTATCAAAATTACTTTTTAAATCAAAGCGTGGAGGTGATTTAACATTTAAAGTCTCTATACTAAGATATACAGGCAAACTCACTCTCAGAATTTTCCTTAAAATACATTGACGTTCAGTGAGATACTTTTCCTTATAAAACTTTCTTGGGTTGAACTAAATTGATAAAGTAAATAGACAAGTTAAAATTTTCTAATATAAACATAAAAATCTAATTTAACTAGGTTTATTTATTTTTCTTCACAGAAACAATGATTTCATGAAATGGTTGGAAAATTGGTCCAACATAGCCATGGAAGAGTAAATACTGTGTGCTCTTGGAGCCTCATCACTATGTAACAATAAACCCTGAAAAGAAAATATTGAAAGAACTTGAATGACAATGAAAGAAAAACATCATCATGCCAGCTGAAGATTATATAAAAGGCTTATCTGCAGATAAAGCAAAAAATTAAAACATATAGATGTTTCTTAATTTTCCTTTTATTCATACTGGGCGACAAATGCTGACTTGTAGCTACCAAACAGGTAGCTAAATATCAAGTTCAGTGGTAGAGTCATTCGAATTAAGATTTTTAAAAAACCTAAATGCATTAATGTAACAACTGAGTACTTGTTAAAGTTCCTAACAAATTAACAATGTAGCTTACTTTGTAGCTGTATACCTCAAAACAGGTTGTGGGGTAGTTATCAGGCTCCTGTAACATAAAACTAAACTATTCATCTGATACAAAAGTAACACTTTCATGCACTCTCACTTTTGCAATACCTTAAATTATCTACAAAGTCATAAAGTAATTATTAGTTGAGAATTCTAAAACCCTAACTCCTTCTCTGGGATAGGCCTTAAGTTCAAAAAAAAAAATAGTGCTAATGTATCAACCCAGATTTATACTGCTAAAATAACAAAGAATATATAGTCATCATCCTGAATTAATGCTGGTAAGTGTGTGTCCTTGAATAGCAATGTGATAGTTGGATGACTGTGCAGTCTATGTCCCTAACATTCCATGTGTCTGGGTTCTGCAATAGTAGTTTTAACATACATGAATTAAGAAGGAACTGGTGACTTTTTGAGTCTTATTTAGGGGAGACTAAAAATGTGATGGAATTGCTAGCAGTTTCCCAAAAACAAGAGCTAGAAATACAAATGTAGAGACACACGATTACCCAGTCCTTTCCAGGTGAGGACAAGCCAGGCCATACTTTGTGAAGGAAAAGCTTACTTTAATCTACTTCCTTTGATCACAATGAAGAAATAATAGAGATGGTCATGGTTTATCAGAAAGAGAGAAAAAAAAAGCCTGCTGATGAATAAATAAAAGTAACTTTTATAACTACAGGCAATTTGCTATACCTGAGATAATTCCATCATACTCGTGGGTTACTATCATTCATAGCTTTTAAAATACAAATAACTCAACAACCCATTTTTCCAGTTTTGTTAAATTAAAGTGCACGTTTACTTGCTTAAAATAGCCATATCTAAGTTAATCATACTCAGATGCCAAACAAAATATAAACAATAAAAAATGTGTCAGCCAAAAAGCTACAGGGCTGTGTCCAATCACTGAATGTCCCTTATCATTGTTTTCATCTTCATTCACAATTTATGAATGCCGCAGTCCTTTTGAATCACAATGGTTTCTAATTGTCATACAATTGAAATCTTAATTATTTGTTCACTATAAAAAAGCATCATCATAATATTAGATTTTAAAAAAAACTTTAACACACCAAAACTAGACATTTCTGTTTCGTTTCTATGACAATGTCAATGAAAAATTTCTATTACCAATCTTGATTCATACTTTTGAAAGTTTCGCTAAACTGTCCCATAAGTTTAAGGGTTTAATTAGCTGCTGCAAATAACAGTTCTGGACTAGGCTATTTAATTCATCACTTGGGGAGTTCGTTGGGCATCCAAGAAAGGATGAAAGCGCGCCCAGGTAAGTCGCTCGATCTAACCACTTTTTCATTTGACCGTCTGATTGGAAGAGATAGAAACTGGTTTTAGTTTTTAAATATAAAGTTGGTGTTTTACCTCCTAATATTGTTCCTTAGATGTTAGAGCAATTTTCGAAGTTAAAAAAAATGACCTCACTTTTCTGATATTATTTTATGCCTTTCGGGTTATATTCAAATATCACCAAATGAACAAGTCTCACTATAAAACAAGCATGCCTTAGAAGTCCTAAACATTGACTACAACCAGCTGAACTCTTGTCAGCTTAAATATCGCCTCAGAAGTACGGGTCTCTGAAACACCCAAGTGCGGGTAACTGCAGACTAGGACTTCAGGTTCCCAACTACGCAAAAAAATGGGTCGCCGGGACTACCACCTCAGTCTGGTGGTCACCAGCCCACTTTGGTCAGCAGAGCCCAGAGGTGCTCAACCTGGCTCTCAGCCCTTTGCCCAAGATCCCCTTGCTCCCAAGTCGGAGTTGCTCCACGCACGCCGGCCAAAGAGTTAGGGTGCTGCGGCCACTGGCACCAGTTCCCGGGGGCCACACAGGGGCTCGGGGACTCCCGTTTCCGCCCTGCCCACCCTGGGCAGCCTCGCCCGCCCAGTGCCGGCTCTCCCGGGCTCTCCCCGCCTGGGCGCGGGGCTGGGAGCGCACGGCAGCCATGGTCCCACGCCGCCCGCACAGCCCACCGCACTACTCGCCACTTTACTAGGGATACCAGGGTGTGCAGAGGTTAGGCAAAGCCGTTGAGGATCTGCAGCACAAGAGCAAGAAGACACAACAAAGGCGTCTGAGGCCAGAGAGAAAGCTCGAGAAAGCGACCGAGACAAGTACCTGAGTGAGACAGATGGGAGAATACATCATGACTTCGCCTTAAAACGCACTTTCCCGGAGATGCCCAAGAAAATCTTCGAGAAGCGAGGATTTCATCTATTCATTTTACAGTCATCTGAGCCCAGCGATGCGATCAATCAGGACGGGGCTCTGCGCCGGATCACCGCAACTTCGCAACAAACCCAGTCCTCCTTAAATAGCCAAAGATTCAAGTTCACTCGGCGTGCTAGATTTCCCGGGGTGAAATCCAATCTACAGTTTTAACCCTCTTGCGGTCCGCGCGCGCCGGCCGAGCTCTCCAAGGCCGCCGCCGGTGCAGGCTGCTGGTCGCTCGGTTTGGGGAATTTGTTTTCTGTTTTGCAGTTGTTGTTGTTGTTGTTGTTGTTGTTGTTGTTGTTGTTGTTGTTGTGGGCTTGGGGTGCTCGAGGGTTCGATATAGGTTGGATTGGGTTGGTAGTGGGTGATGAAATGCTTTTTTTTAAAAAAAAAGTCAGGGAGGGGGGCGCAGGAGGTCGGGCGGTGGGGAAAGCGAGGAGAATGTGTCACCGCGCTGGGAAAGTTCAAGGTTACCGCCGCGAACACTGCAGCAGGATCCGGGAGTGGCGATCGCAGGCGAAACTTTGCCGCGAGCCGACCATGTGTGTGCTCGAGGGGGAGCGCAAGCGAGTGCGCGCGGGTGGCGGGGCGCGCGCCGGAGAGGGCCGGGTGGGGTGGGGAGGGGGAGCAGGGAGAGGCCGGGGTGAGGGAGGGGGCGCGCGAGCACGGAGCTCCCGGGCGGAAAAGACTTTGCTGCGCTCGGGCCCCGCTGCACAGCCGCCCGCCCGCCGCGCCCCGCGTCTGACCCGCCGAGCGTGGACGCCGCTGCTGGTGCCGCTGCCCACAGCCCACGAAAAGGATCGGAAGGACCTCCTGAAAAATTCCCAAACGATCGATCCCGCTCAGCTGCAAACTCCTCTTTTCTGTTCTGGGCGCCTTTCCCCCTCCCTCTCTCGCTTTCTTTCCTTGAAAAACTTGCAAGTTGAAAGATTCACCGGTTCCACCCTCTGGACCCCGCTCGAGCTCTCTCCAAATCAGACTTAAGGATTGTTTTATTATTTAATTACACAATCACCGCTTTACTCCTCCTCCTGCAAACGCGCGTTCCTTTTGCACCAGCCTCTCCACACCCCCCGCCCCCCACCTTCCTCCTCCTCCCGCGCGCCTCCCCCAGCCCTCGCGTCTCTCCCCCTCATTTGTTAAAGGTATCAGACCGGTGCCACAGTACTGAGACTTTTTTTTTTTTCAAAAATAGCACTACCACCCTTCTTGCACCCCCGAAAACCCGCCCAGAGAGCAATATTTCAGTGCTCGCTGCAGACGCTCAAGCCACGAGAACATCCTAATAGGAGAAGCCCTGAGCCAGTCTGGGCCCGAGAAAGGAACGAATGGAAAATTCCCTCACACCCAGGCCGCCCCGAGCTGGGGCTAGGGCGCCGACTCTAGCACCCCAGGCGGCTGTAGGGAGAGGGCGGAGGCGGGGACTGGGTGAACTTGGCCTCCAGGAGTTGGGGCGCACCGGCACAGAGACGGGGACGCAGCGGGTAGCCCAGCCCGAGCCCGCGCTAAACGACTGGGAGGGGTGGCGGGGTCCCCCCGGGTCCCCCCACCCCACCCCAGGCCTCAGCGCGTCGGCCCGCCCTCCCCCGGCGCTCGGTGCACGTGGCCGCGCTCGGAGCGGGAAGGCCGCGCTGCCGCCACCGCTCGCCCCTCCTCTGCGCGCCCGGCCCCTCTCCTCCTCCTCCACCTCCTCCTCCTCCTCCTGCCGCGCTGGCCCGCGTCCCAGTCCCCACCCCCTAGAGCCCCGGGCGCCGGCGGAAAGCGGCTCCCTTCCCGCGGGGGTGCGGGTAGGGCGGGGCTGCGGCGCGCCCGGGGCTGCGGGGCGGGAGCGCGCCGGGTGCGTGTGCGGCTGCGGCCCTCCGAGGCTGCTCCCACCGGCGCCCCGCCCCCCGCCGAGTGAATGAACTTGATTCCTGGGACCGAGGAGGCGGCGGAGCCCGCACCCCCATTCGCGCGGGCACTCTCTCCCACACACACCGCCCCCCAAATTCCGGGTTTCCGCTAGGGGTGGGTGGGGAAGTGGAGGAATCAAAGGCTGCCCAGACAATGGAGAAAGAAAAGTGAGCGCCCGGGGCTCCGCGTCGACCTAGCTTGGGGCCGCCGAGCGTTTCCAGGCCCCCCGCGGCCTCCCGCTCCCACCCTGTGCCCTGTACTTTCCCCCTCAACTTTCTCCGGTCCTCGAGCTCCTGACCACGGTGCCCTCCCCCAGAGGACCTGAAAGAAGCAGTGACTTTTTCCTTCCCCAAGTGGAAGTTGCCCACATCAAGCATTTCACAACGACACATCAAGAAAAGTAGGCAGGTTCAAGTCAACCATGAAATGGTCACTTTTTAACCCCGTCCTGTCCTCATTAGGGAAATGCTCAAACACAGTCCGTTTTCAAAAAGCGCTCTTAATGAGGCGAGCTTGCCAAGTCTACCAGCTGCAGCCCCTGTAAACCAAGAGCCTGGTGAAGAAAGGCGCAGGGGGTGGGGAGGCCAGGAGGCGGGGAGGGCCGCGGGTCTGGGAGGACAGGTAAAGTCGGGGAAACTGTGAGAACACGGGCGAGTTAACCCTTTCGGGCACGCGCCGCGGGGAGCGGCCTCCCTGCCCCCGCTAGGCAAATCCTCTTGTTAGCGTTCTGACAACGTTAATTTCCTTTGTACCGGTCATTTCTTCTTTTTGAAAAGCTGGGATAAAGTTGACAGTCTTTATAGATGAAAGGAGGTGACAGTCGGGGTTAATCCAAATAAATACTCACTCCTCTCTCATAAATTTTAGGCAACCTCATCTTAACTTTTAAAAGAAGGAGGGAGGAAAGGAAGGGAAAAAAAAAAAAAGGAACAATCCCAAAGCATCACTTTGTACTGAGCTGCATCCCTTTTCTCACCCTCACCAGATTCTGCGGGAGGGGGCGGGGACGCTCCACTGATAATACCAGCTTTAACTACTGGAGTTTTCCTTTGAACAAATATTCAATTTAACTGGAGTTAATTTACCATAAAAGACATTCCCCTTGGCACAAATGCACTCATGTCCTTGAACACACCTCTTTGAATGCCTGGACTCTTACAGAAGCCATTATTTCGGGGTCTCTTTAAAAATCCAGTGCCCATCTCTCTGCTTCCCTCCCTTCCTCCCTCCCTCCCTCCTCACTACACCACCCCCAGCGAAATCCTGGCACCCAGAGAGCACTCTTTTCAGCCAGAGCCCAGAACCAGCCGTTGTCCCCTGGCAAAAGAGGCCCAGTGCTGGGCCCTGGGCAAGTGTCTCCAGACATCCCTACCTTTCTTTATTAGTCTTCTTTCCCAACAGAAGCTATTTCCTTTTGCCACTAAAACTACGTTGCATCCAAAAGTTTCTCACAAGCTTAGAAAAGAAAAATGAAAAACTGACACCATTATACAGAAGAATTCACAAAAGCTGCAGAACACCAGGGCAGAGAAGCAGCAGCGTCAGACACAGGTAAGAACCCAAGAGCCCAAGATTCCAGACCTCCCAGACCCACTCCTGAGAGGCTCATCACTTTTCAGGTGTCCCCTGTCTGTGTTTGTACAGTGCTGATGGCCGGGGTACATGCTGATGGCCATAGGGGATGCTTTGTAGTTTGGGGTTTTGATTTGTTTCCAAGAAAAGAAAAACGGAAGAAGCAGTAACAGTGAGGTGAGGAAAACCAGAGTGAAGAATGAACAATAGATATCCGGGAAAGAAAGGGCTCAGGGATCCTGGGTATGGAAGGCTTTGACTTTCAGACCAGAAGTCAGTCAGGAGGGCTGACACCTGGGCCCCAAGCTCTGCTGCCTGCCCAATGCTCAGGTCACTGTAGGCCTTCCCAGGGAGAATCCTAGGATACTGCTCTTGGGAAATCTGGGTTCCTGGGGCCTCTGCTTTCTCTGGTTCCTCTCACCACTTTGAGAAACACCAATCTTTTCAAATTCAAGGAGGAGGATAAAAAGGATGGATTGTAAAGTATATATGTTTTATAAAAGTAGGTCTCAAGTTTTTCTGAAAGTTTCTAATTTTGTCAAAATGGGCCAAACACCCAGACTGGTCCTTGCCTCCTCTAAACTGTTCTCCATTTCTTGCACTGGGGCTATGACAGGCCACCTACACTAAATTCAAAACCTGCCCTCTCAGCTATAGGAGTATCTGTTGCCATATTCCCAATGATCTCCTTTTTGAACTATTCTCTGCTGCCACATTAGGGAAAGGTGTCTTTTCTAACAGAGAAGTTTATTTTTCTAAAAGAAAAGTCAGGACTTGTAGTGGCTGGGTTCTCAAAAACCCAACTGTATATTACAAAATACACATTGCCACCCAGTTTGAGTCTTTCTCTGACCTCCAGAGAGGCGTTTGACATCTCAAGTGTCTCCTGGTGCTGATTTTTTGGTTTTGTTTTCTTTACTCTTTCTTCTCTTAAAGAAGGTGCAGAGACAGATTGCAAAGCCTGGGTGATTTCATGTTAGGTTTCTCTGAGCTTAGCAAAGCTGTCACTTTCAATGCACACCACTACTTATATTTTTGAGCTCTTGCATGTGATTTGAGGGGAGGTTCAACAGTCTCATACACCCTAGCTGCATGGCCAGTATCAGTGTTTAAAAACTAAATACAAAAGAGACATGTGACCTTCTGACCTCAGGAAGCAAGCTTGCAGAACTGCAGGTGTCCACTGTGTCATACCCAGGGACCTTTCTTTCCTCCCAATGTAGCCTGGAAAACATAGATTTATATCCACCAGCAACACCACCAAAACCCTCCCCCCAAAAATGCATATATAAACAGCCAGCAAGTGCTAAGACTGCCTGTGCGTGATGGGAACTGCAGAATCATGCCCAGCTCTCTGAGCCCTTAAACTACTACTGTCAAATTAGGGGAGCAATTTTCCCCCACTGGAGAATTCACAACTGGTTAGTTTCCCCACCTACTGCCAGGCCTCTGCTTTTCAACTGAAATGAATAAATAACCTTGGACTTTTCTTCCCTCCTCTGGGAGCTGTTTG
Organism: Cricetulus griseus; assembly: GCF_003668045.3. NCBI lineage: Eukaryota > Metazoa > Chordata > Mammalia > Rodentia > Cricetidae > Cricetulus > Cricetulus griseus. Next base: position 65,287,147 of record NC_048595.1, on the reverse strand, counting down.
GTCTCCCCTGAGGACAAAACTAAATGAGAAAAAATGACGCTGTTAATAATGCCGTTGCTGAAATGCCTGTACGTAACTATTAAAAAGAAATCCCACTAAGCACTTCTGCCTCAGGAGCATAGTTCCAGGTTGCAACTCTGAATGTGAACAAGGACCAGTCCAAAGGCCTCCAGGAAGGTTCACTAGTTACCATTTCTCTACAGAGATGAATCCAGTTCAACAAGAGATTCCCAACTTTGAGAACATTTGCTCCCAGGCTACAGAGTCAGCAGCTGGCCTGCAACTTTTGTCTGATTTATTTTGAACTTTTCAAATTTCTGTCACAGTGGCCTGGCTTTGTGCACAGCATTACAGAGGTTACATACACAGTGGTGTCTTATCTGCTGATGCTGCAGCCTTGGCCTTTTCAAAATACATTGTCTTTACATTGTTTTATCTGGATGAGTAGATTTGCAGCTCATCTACAAATGCTGTGACTGGTGAGGACCGACATTCAGAAAGGACTGTCTAAGACACCCAAGTAGTCTTTACACACTCCTATGTGTTAGAGGTGGCCACAGGCTGTCTTAAACCTCTGAGGTCCTTTCTCTAGCTCTTCTTTGAAAAGCTGCTACTCAGATTCAAAGTCAAAAATAATGCACAATAAGGGGACTTTTTTTCCCATTTAAGTCTCAAATGAAATGCAAGAAGTAAAAAGAGAACACAAACAAATGGGCCTAAACAAAATATGTATTCAGAAAAATGTATGTCTGAATATATCTGAACCATTTAAAGACCACAACAAGCTAGTAAATTTCAAAGCAGTGAATACTGTTGAATTATGTGATGCCACAGGAGTCCAAAAACAAAGTTACAGATGTGCATGACATCACATCCACTCGAAATTATGTTGCTGTGCCGTCTGACTATATTAAAACTAAATGGATGCCTATGTCGTCTACAGAATAAAAGGAATTTATTCTGGACATCAAACAATGAATCTGTCACCATTTATTGTATGAAACACTCAGCTAATCAATTTCCTGTTAAAATAGCTTTCAACAATACTCGGCTTTAAAATTCATCAGGGCCAGTAAAAACCTTTGCCCAGTGCACAAGAATGCAGTCCTGACCACGGACGATAATTACCATTCTAATACTTTTATTGCCCAAGCGCTTTTCCTGTGCTCCCCATCACTAGGCAGGAATCTGCAGTATATTGTATCAGTGAGTTGGAGTGCTTGACCTTTGACCAGATATGATTTAATAGGGACTTTTCAGCGCTGGAGCTCTCTCCATCCCTCATACCATTAAATAAAAACATTAAACCTCAAATGTAAAAACTGGAAACCACAACGTTTTGCGTTTCACAACCCTTTGCAGTTTTTTACTTAAGCTGCTCAAAGGTCAGCTCCTTAGCCTCCCAACACCCTTCCCAGTACAGTAAATGCACTGGGAAGTCGCTCCTTCTGATTGTGATTAAATCTCCAGCCCCTCCTCACATGCACACATGCACCCTGCTTATTTACACGTGCATTCTTTCTAACCGCAAAAGCATGCGTGTATGACTTTCTGGACTTATTCCACTTTAGGGCTGATTTAAATGTCTGTTCAAATATGGGTTCAAAAGTTAACGCCCCCCCACACACTCCCGTTGGAAGTTATAGTTACAAAGGAGGGTGCTATAAGACCCGTTCAAAGAAAGTCAGTTAATCTTGTGTATTTTGGCGCCTTTTCCCTGCCAGCTACTGTACTTGAGGCAGTAAGGAAAACCTGGAGATCTTGTCTGTCCTGTCTCAAGTTCAATGGCAGTTCTTCCAACCAGGAGGGGAAGATGGCCATGTTCACAGCCCTAATAATAATTCAGATCACGCCACCTCGGCATCTTGTGTCAAAGTCGAAACTGGCTTCCCCGCCCCCTTCAACCTGAAAGCTGCCAAGTCCTCACACACTCTGCATTCAACCACAACTTAATGGATGGGATACTGTGCATTAAAATGTGTCCCAGACTCGCTGTCGAAGAGGACAAGGGAGAAGGCAGACCCACAGACAAGCACACACAGATTTAAGCAGAGGGGGATCTTAGGCTAGGGCAGAAAACAGTGGGGTGGGAAAAAGACGCGCTAAACGGAGCAGGAAGAGATCCATCATAATCCTTTTTTTAAGAGTTGGGGGTTCTGGAGGGAGAAGGGATAACGATTCCTTGCCGAAACAGGGTGTGGACGAGTGAACTAAACTTTAGAATGACACCAATTTTAGAATCTCTTCCACAGCAACGGGAGCTAAGCAAAGCTTTTTGCATTTAAAAACGTACTTTAAGACTATGGAACAAAGTGATATCTTGTGACGAGTGCTTAAAAACAAAGAGAATGGGATAGGTGGGCAACTAAGTACTATTTGTTGTTTTTTATTTGTTTATTTTTGTTTTCCCATATCACAGAGGGAGGCAGAACATAGAGCCAAAATAGGGAGGAAAAAATTCCAGATCCTGCACTGTTTGGATTTAGTGTAATTCACTGAATTCCGCCATACTTATGTTAAAGTTGCCGCGGACACTTACAAAATACTTGCATTAGTTCTAAAAATTCGACACCATCATTCAATCTTTAAAGCATTAGAAAAGGATTAAAACAGTAGCTTTTACACAGGGACAGGAAATAAATTATGTGCATGGGGTTAGGGAGAAGGTTGCAAAGGACGAACACGAAACGCAAACAAGACGGGTCATTTGAAAGCCACATACCATCGCACTGCACTAAACAAAACAGATCTTGAGTCTGTCCAGAACCTTGGGCCGCTGACTTCACGTTTCCCAGAAATTTGTGATTATTTTTGTGTCTCTTTTGTGCTTAGGGTTTTTGGGGGTTTGGGGGGGAGTAGTGTTTTTGTTTGTTTTAAAGCAATCCTGGAGTAGTCTGATATATATATATGTTTTCTTCACTGCCACACTTCCTGGCCCAAGAAGAAAAGCAGGTCGAGGTAAAGTCTGGAAACAGGCTGCCCTCTGCTTAGAAACCCAGCTCCCGCTGCTCGCCCTGGCGGAAGACTCTTGGCCAACTCCCATGCCGTGTGCAGAGTGAGCGTGTGTGTGCGCGCGCGTGTGTAAGTGTATGTGTGTGTGTTTGTGTGTGTGCGCGCGTGCCTGCGTGCCTACGTGCGTGCTCCAGGGCGCACGGTCTCGCGCGGGCCTCGCCGCTCTGGGATTGGCCTGGTCGCGCCGTCCTGGCCTCCCGTCCCGCAGTCCCGCCCCGCCCCGCCCCGCCGGCCCGGGCGCGGGAAGCCGCTGTTCGCTTCCGCCTGGCGGCGGGAAGGCGCGCGGAGAGGAGGAGCCGCGAGTGGGCGGGGCCTTGCCGTGGAGGAGTGGCACCGCTGGGTGGTGGAGCGGCGGGTGCTACCAAGCTCTGCGCTACTGGCTGGGCTTCCTTGCGGGTTCCCCCCACCCCACGTGGCCGGCGCTGCGACCCCGGCCTCCCTGGCTTCGGTGCAGAGGAGGCCAAGAAGCCCCTTTCTCCTTAGCTTTCATGCGCTCGGACTTGGGTGTTTGTAGCTTAGACGGTGCGAGAAATTGGCAGAGATGGGTAGTAGTAGGTGGGAGAGAAAGCAGAGAACTCTTGACTCCTGGACTCCAAAGGGGATTGGATAGTGCATTAACGTTCACAAATAAACCTGTTTTAATGAGTAGCTTTGGAAGTTAAATATATGGGGCAAGGGGAATGCCTGGATTTAAAGTAATCCAATTATTTTCATCTTAAGTATACTTTTGTACTTGCGTGGTCAACACTTAAGGATCAATCAAAGTTGGTATAAAATTGTGCTTGAAAATGTAAGGTTTTAACGATATAAATATAACATTAACCATAAATGCACTTAGTTACTAACCCACATGTGTTTGGAGATTTTGTTACAGGGATCCTAATTATATAATTGCTCAACAGGCAACAATAGCTTCAAATAGCCTCTAAAAACCCTGTTCAATTATATGATTACCAGTGAGACCAAAATCACCCCCAATGAGTTGTTCTTATCTCTACTAAACATGAACATGTCAGTATTTCAATCCCAATTATGTTTACCCTCAAAGTTCTGACGGCCTTAAACAATACCTTTAAGGTTCGCAGTCCCTAGAAATATACACTGTAAATAAAGAAGACATTTGGCCTGATTACAAAAACGCTCCCTTCCCATACACACATAAACATATACGGATGGTGTGTAACTGTCCGTGCATGATATACATACCAATTTTCAGTGCTAAGATTATTAATCCCCCCCCAAAAAAAGACTGGCTATCCAATTAAATTTTAGAAAATGCACCATTTTTTAAAATGGGCTGTTAGCTGCAGATTTAACAGTTCTCAATGCCCCCCCCCAACACCAACAGAATAGCATGTCTATACAGCTTTTAGGAAGGGAGAAGAGGCATTAGCCAAGAGGGTAGAATTCACATGTGTCATCACCACCATATTCAGCTCTAGCTTCTGAGGAAAATTTTTCCTTGCAAGGTCTGTCTTGCTCCATGTTAAGTGATTTTAACAACTTGCCAGTGTGGCTACAATTCATTGAACACAAGCAGCCAATTCAAGTGAGTTACAAACAAATTGCTTTGCATTCTATGATTTACTGGTGGTGGTTTTGTGGTCAAATGTATCTGTGAAGCATTCCAGACCAAACAGACAATGTGAGAAATGCAATGAGCTAAACACAAAAGTATATAAAGCAGAAGAGGGAGTGTTTGCCACAGGCAGTGCTCTCCCAGGTGTGTCACAGGTCACATCTCCTGTGACCTTTTGAAATCCACAGTGACCTCCCACCCTTGTCAACATCTATCCCATGCAAAGAAGAGATGACATTGTAGAAAGAATCTAATTTTGTTTAGGAAATGTCTTAAGCCAAAGAAAAAGGAAAAACTGAGGGGAAAAAATGAAGGGGGAGAAAAGAATGTTCCCTACTCTTATTATGACACAGAAAGCTACAAGCTCGTGTCACCTGTCAGTAGAATTCTTCCTAAGCATATTCTTTAGTGATAAAATGTACCCTTGCATGTCACCTTCAGGCTTTTGTAGATTATCTTTTTCTGTCGGCATGTCATTCCTTTCTTTCAACATGTGACGGTTATAAGACTACTTGTTCCTATGCTGATCACTCTTCTGCCTGTCAAATATGCGCACAGCATCATTAGATGATACTCCGAATTTGCAAAATAAGGAGATAAATTTCCAAGTGTGTCGTACAGAAATCTCTTAAAGATTTGCATTCACCTCAAAGTATTGTCGATCCTTCCATTGGCAAGTGATTATCATCTTTTGATCTATGTTGCCGATTTTCTGAGGTTTCTATTTGGAAATGTAAATAACTATAGAAATGTGAATTAGGAATGTTTTAATGTAGGTGTTTCTAAATGATCTTGGTTGACAACCTTTCCAAGAATATAATTAAGATTTAATATCTTCTTATATTCTCTCTTTTTTTAAAGAAATTCTAATTACTAATTTAAAAAATAATCACTGTCCAATGGCCAATGCTGTTTGATCATTTCAGAACTAGGGACTGTCTCGATAAAATTGCAGACAATTCATTCCATAGTACTTACTCGGAGCTTCTAGCAAGTTCTCACTTTAGATTTTTCTGGTTCTTCCTGAAGTCAATTAATTGGTAATGCAGTTTCTGTATATTTTCTTCAAACTAAGAAGTTTTTAATATGCTAGCAACATCTGTGTGTTTATCCCTGAGAATAATTGCTAATTATTTCCCAAAGCCATGTATTATTACAATGCTTGATGTCATAATTGAAGTAATTCCTCTGCCCCATCTAAACCAGTAATTTTCAGTCATTGCTCCAAAGGTGTTTTTGGTCTTCTCTACTTCCTGAAAATACAGGAAACACATTTTTATTGCTTTATATTAGTAAAGGGAATGCTAATTTATTAGGTTATGTTTAGTCTTTTGTTTCTCCAGAAACTGTTTTGAGTTTAATGCATATAATAAAGTTAGTGGAATATTAAATACTCAATGCTAAATCAAACATACATCATTCTACAAATAACTGGATAGTTATTTGGAACTTATATAAAATCTTAGAAATATACAATGTATTTCTTACTGCCTGCAGGCAAAAGTTTTGTTTCTTTGTTATTTAAAAGTATTTAGAGAGACTTAAATCTGGACATTTACAAAGTGCCAGATTTGAGCATTTTGTTTGAGTTAATATATAGGAGCTGTCTGCCTAGGTCTTATCAAGGAAAAGAGAATGTATACCACATGTATATAATATGTAGTACCCTGTGAGAGCAAAAACCAAGCATTAGTCACAGTTTCTGGTAACTTTTTATTTTTCATTGTTTATAGCAACCTTTAACTATATAACCTGTTATGTCTCTATTATAGACACTGGTTATAAAAACAATTTTTCACACAAGAAGTAGCTGCTCCTCATTCAGAATTGTATCTGCAGAGAACTCCAAGAGACTTCTTGCCATGAAGTTGAAACTGCAAACTGCCCTGAACACACAGAGTCATTTTGTAGCCACAGAGAGTGTGGGTACAAAAATAAATATCCACATGCAGTGTTCTTTCTTCCACTAACTGCACGTTGCACCTGTGCACACAGAGATCTGATGACATCTGCTAACACAATAAATCTCAAGTGGTTTGTGGTGTCATCAAAAACCTGAGATGGTGGTATGGCTCACAGCCTTACTTACCAACCCCAGGCTATGGCCTTGTTAAATTTCACAGGCTAAACAGAGACTAACTAGGACTCATTCCACATACTTCAAGAGCAGGTTAAGGCAGTTAAAAAAAAAAAGCCTATAAATTATGACTCAATATGTGAAAAATCTGCTTTCAGATTCAACAGTGGTAAATCAATGTCCTCTGGCTTCAAAGAAATGTATGGCAATTGTTAAGATTCTCTATTTAAAGTATCAATCATTTCTTAGCCTACTTGTGTTTTTAAGATTTCCTTCAAAAAATGAAGCATGTGCAATTAAATCTTCCTATCTTGCTTACACATTATTGTAACTAGAACTTTAACCATGAAAATGCCTATAAAAATAGGGAATAGATTTGAATTGGTTTCACTGTAATGATGATCAAAATGAGATTGTTTTATGCCATATGTAAGGTTGCTGAAACAACTAAATTACTAAGGTATTTTAGGCTTTTTTTTTTCTTTCTTTTTTTTTTTTTTTTTTTTTTTTTTTTTTTTGCCATTTCCAAAAAGTCAGAGTTGTCTGGCAATCCAAATACTAATAAGACAAGAGGATACAAGGAAACTCTAGACATTCTCTTATCCTTCAGCACCAGCCTGTCAAAGGACCATCCTGTTTTGTTTTGTCTTTTTGTTTTGTTTTTGTTTTTGTGTTTGTACAGTGGGCCACTTGAAGTAAAGTCAGCATCAAATTCCTTGAGTCCAAATACTTCAGTCAGTTATGCCCACTGTCACGGATTCCTAGTGTCATTTCTAGGGCATGTTGGTGTCATTTCAAATTGCCTATTGCTTAATAAGATCAATAGTCATACTTTGTGTCTTTATTATACAGCTCAGAAAGTGTAAGTGCAGACAGGGAGTAAGCAGAGGAAGAATGGAGTCCTTCTGCAGGCATGACCTGCTGTACTAATGTGGCCCAGTTCTTGCTAAGCACTGCTGTAAGTGCAGGGACAGGCTTTGGAGGGCCTCTGCATTTATGATACAAAGGGCTTTGTGTGAATATTCTCTTCCAAATTTGCTTAGCAAAGAGTCAAGTTCACATGGGGTCTTCTGAAAACCTCCACATGGACTCGTGAAAGAATAACCAGGGTTTTCTGCTCATTTACACCAGGCCGCTGGTGTGGGTTTGTAGAACGAAAACATTCTTAATAGAAACCAAAGACAATTTTAATTAAGGACAATAAGTCAGCTGCTCTTCCCTCCCCCAACCCTGCTCCCTGACCACTGAAACAAAACCAAATCCCCTTTCTAATATATTCAGAAGCCAAACCAATGACATTGGGAAATTTTTGATACCACTAGACTACATGTTGGGGAAAAATTATTTGTTTGTTTTGAGGTATTTTTAGGGGGAGTTGCTTGTTTTTTCAGACAACAGGAAGAGAAGGAACAGGGACAGGAACAGTATGAAGTGGGAAACTTCAGTACACAGTCTATCCAAGTGTGTGATTAATGGTGACTGCTTCTTCCAACTATCAGTTCAATGATGATCCAAGAGCCAAGCGATACAGAGTGGGGAAGCAATACAAGCTTCAAAAACACCTTCAATCCTTGTCTTTTTCTCCTTCAGTCTTTCTAGTCCCACCCTGCATTGCCCTTCATATTTCTTTTACTATTGGGTTAAAAATAGTATTATAAAACAAGAATAGAGGCACTTTGCATGAATAATCAACAAATAAAAAAAGGTATCTGATTATAATCATATAACATAAAAACTGTTTCATTTGAGCATGTCTCCAACAGGTGCTTTTATGTATAGCATTTGTCTATTTACAAACCTAATGTGGACAGAATTTTGTAACTTTTCCATTCAGCCTCTGTTTGCATTGTTGAGAATTGTGTATGCTTTGAGAAGAACAACACACAGAAGCTAGAAGGTGATTGTGAGACTTACAGATAAGAGTAAGAAACAAAACTGGCACCCCCTGGGGGTTGTTATTGTTAGAAATTAATTATTAGAGTTTAAAATAAAGCCTGGAGATTTTATATAAAAATATAAACATACTGATACCCTTGAAAGAGTGATAGTGAATATCTGTCTGGGCCAGTACTGCCCAGAACCAAGAGGCTGCAGCAGAGTGTCCACTGACTGTGTGTGATGGGCTTTGGTCTCCTTAGACCCCATCAATCTTGGTTCAGTTACAGTGTTTCACTTTCCTTCCCTAGATGACAATCCAAAAGCTACCTGGCTAGCTTATGATTGCTAAGCTGGTTAATAACAGTACTGGCATCACAGAAGAGAGCTGCTGACCCTGAACAACTGCTCGTATTGTCAGTACATAATTCAGAGAATGCGGGCACGTGGGCCCAAAGTACCAACGTGCACAGCCTCACCAGAACCATTATGGCCACAAGCCCTATCACAGACAAAATGTCTGAGGGTGTCGCCACCTCTCCAGCTCCTGATCATAATTAATGGTAAATGTTCATAGACATATGACCCCATGGCCCATGGGCTTGTACACAGTGGGGCCTTTCCTTTCTCTTATTAAAACTGAAGAGCAGGAGGTAAGTGAGGCTAGTCAATGGGAATGGCACTACATCTCTAAGTGGTACAGGAAACAGCTAATGGAAAAATTAAATACTTTATAACAATCTTGTCACAGAGATGTCTTATAGATAATCCCCATCCCAGAAAATATAAAAAGTCCATCCCTCTAAAGAAGGATTTTCTGAGCTCTAAGCCAGGACACATGGTACAACCACCAACTTTTTTTTTTTTTAATGGACTTAAGATTTGAAGAATTTTACATAGTTTTTTTTTTTAATCAGTTAGCAATAGTTCAGTAAATGGATAAAAATAAGCTTTGGTAACAATCACTGCCACCTTGTAGCTACCATTAAAACATGCCTGAGAGTCCACATTTGCTTGTGGAGTTATACTTCAGAAGGAGACCCACTTTCTGGGTATTAGTCCACAATGTCCTCCAGTGGACCTGAAGATACACAGCCAACATTGGGAGCCAACTATAAATAATTGAGAAGCTCATACATTATGTATGCCCTGGGGCTATGGTTACCTTCTTGGGGGGTGCAGGGCAGTTCCATGTCCCACCAAGCTCCAGGCTTGCTGGCAGAGCAGTCTCAATGGCCTATGCTGTGCAGTCTGGACACTGTACCAGAACCAGATCAGATCCTCTGCACCCTTTCTCTAAGGTCTGAATAGGCAGGCTTATTGGGGAGCATTTTAAAATAACATCTAAAACTGATCTTTTCCTCCAGTGTGGTCCCTTTAGGCCAACAGCAGCACCTTTATTAAGTAAGGCCTCCCTAAAGCAATAGTTTTCCCAAACTTGGTTTGAAAGGAGTGTTGTGCCCAGCGATAGAATGTATCATTTTCTCAGGTGTCACCCCACCTCTGCTCTGTGTTGGGTATGTTACATCGATTATCTCAGCTCTTTCAGAAGTGAGGAGCCTGAGGCTTGGCAAAATTAGCTAGCCCACAGACGGTCACTTCCTATCAGTCAGGTCTGATGAAATGAAAGAACCTCCATGACGGGGCTGCCTACAAGACTGGTACCACTAGAGGCAGGTAGCCCAGATCAGAGGTGCCTTCAGAAGCTATGCACAGGCCTTAGAGAGAATTTATCACTCTTCTTTTGAAATTATCTTTAGGACCCAGGCACATTCTTTAAAATATTATCAGTGGGTTAGATCTTCCTTCTTTGAATGTGGATTTGGGTTTTGGATATAGACATGATTCATTCATTACTTTGTGGTGTTTAAGGAACTTATCCAGATAGGTAAACCAGTTTGGCTCTAAAATAAACATAATACAATATAGAAAGATTATTATTCCATTCTCCAGTATGTTCTGAAGTGAAAGTAAAGGTTTCCCAAGATAGACTCAAAGGCCCTGGTATTTGGGGTTCAGATCCTGTCTTAGTCACCAAAGGTCTGTGACTCTGGGTATGGTATGTCACAGTTTTTAGCCATGTTCTCTGGTCCTCAGACAGAACATAACAAAAGAATGTTTTCCTTAGTGTGGTGGTTTGGGAATCAAGTTTTTTTTTTTTTTTTCATTCGTCAAAATGCTTAAGATCTTTTCAGAAGACAATTTTATATTTTATTATTGCAATAAATATCCCACAGACCCATCTGCCCTCATCCTTCCACAGTGGGAGAGGTGATAAGCAAGAGTTGATAAGATCTGTAACAATGACCAGACTGTAGACTGTAAGATAGGAGACTGGAAGTCCACAGGGTCTAGCAAAGAGCTTCCATCTGCAAGAGTAGTAAGAGAGGGCTCACTAGTGCCTATTGTACACAAGCATGGGTTTGAAGGAGAACTCTGTAGTCAGAAGTCAGACTCTGTTTCACATCACCCCCAAGTCATCTTTGGGAAGGAAAAACAGTTTAACAGCATTTGAGTGGGTGCCCCTTGTAAACCCTCTCAGGTTTTGTGCTCAGGAAAAAAATGTGGCACTGCCAACAAGAACAGTCTCCAAAAGCTTAGGTTAGTAATGACAGAAAATGGCGGGGCCAAAGATAAGAACTGTGCCTATCTCAGAAGTACTGACACAAAACTGGTGATCAATTGAAAAGGAAGTTCCTTAGGGGACAAAGGACTACCATTATGTCTGGGAGACACTCTATGGACAAAAATCCTGATACCCTTGCCTAGAGTGAAGAGGCCTGGAGTGGGGAGGACTGGGATGGGGGAATTGAAGATGTAGTTAAGAGAGATATGAAATATGTGTGCCTTTGTTCTGGGAGTGTTGACTTCCCAGATTGTTTAGTTGTGTCAGGAACATGACCTTAGAGTTCTGGAAACCTGGAAGAAAGGCGTTTAGCAAAAGGGAGATGGGGCAGTAGCAGTTCACAAGACAGAGAGAGTGGATCAAAGGTCATAAGGAGGAAAGGGCGAAGCAGGCTTCCAGGAGAGCTTGAGCAGGGTTTAGAAGGACCCGCCCTTCAGGCTACAGGCTCTCTAAGACTGCTCCTTCTCACTGTGCTACTGCCTAAGCCTTCTGCATTATCCTTGTGGAATCTGCCTCACAGGCCCAGTGCTGTCTCCATTGTGTGTATGAGAAAACTGGGATAAAGAAAGAGTAATTTCCTCATGTTCCCATCTTCCATTCCCTCCTCAGCTAGGGAGCCTGACTTGAGCTGACCTAGGCCCTCTGCATGTGGGCAACAGTTATATAGCCTGGTCTGTTTGTGGGGACCCCTAGCAGTGGGACCAGGTCCTGTCCCTGGCACATGAGCTGGCTCTTTGGAACCCATTCCCTATGGTGTGATGCCATGCTCAGCCTAGATGCAGGGGGAAGGGCTTGGTCCTGCCTCAGCTTGATGTGCCAGGCTTTGTTGACTCCCCATGGGAGGCCTTAAACTTTCTGAGGAGTGGATGGGGGAAGGGAGTAGAAAGGAGATAGGAGGAGGGAGGGAACTGGAGGAGAGGAAGGAGGGGAAACAGTGATTGGTATGTAAATTTTTAATTTTTAATAAGTGAGAAAGAGTAAATTTCTCAAGAGTTGAACCTAGACTATATAGTCCTAGAATCTTGGCTCTTTTTACAATGCAACTTTTCCTCATTGCCACAAATCCTGATCCATCTACCCACCCACCACCCATCAGAGCAGCTTTGTCAGGCTTTAAAATCTCCCCATCCATTAGGACCCACAAATACCTAACTGGGAAGTAGGGTTGTGAGCAGCATTGGTTTAACCTGACCAAATCAATGGCTTACACACACACACACACACACACACACACACACACACACACACACACACGGGGGGGGGGGCGGCGGGGATCTACAGGGAGGGGTCCAAGAACTAGGCCTATAGCAGGCCTCCTATTCCAGCTGTCCAGGAGGCTGAGAACTGCAAACCCAAGGCCTGCCTGTATTGCAGAATGAGCTCAAAGCCAACATGAACAACATAGGTCCTATTTCAAAATAAAGGTTCAAGGTGGTCTGAGGGTATAACTCAGGACTAGATTACTTGCCTAGTCTGTAGCAAGGAAGAGCTGTCATCTGTGTTTGTTAACATGCACACTGTGTGTCATGAGAGTGCCTGGTAACATGCACAGTGTGTGTCCTGAGAGTTAGTGTTAAGGAGCACAGCATGTGTTGTGAGAGGGTTGCTCAGAGGCTTTATCCTGCTATCCTTACCCATGCTAAGAAAGAGAACACTGAGAAAGTGGCACACCTCTGTGACCCCAGCACTGAGGAGGCTGGGCTAGGAGGACTGAGTTAGAAGCCAGCCTGGGCTACATAAGCAGACCCCATTAGGAAGCAAGAGAGGAAGAGGAAGGGAAAAAGAGCAGATTGCTGGTGATCCAGAAACCACTTCCTGCTGTCTGACAATTGCTCCACTCAACATTCTCCCCAAAGATAACTACTCTCCTCATTTCTAATAATACAAACTTATATCGCCTGCTTTCAAGCTTACATATAAGGAGACGCGTGCAATGGCTCCCTTTTATGTCTGAATTATTGCATTCAGCATTTTCTGTGAGACTCCCTCCTGCTGTTGCTGATAACAGCGCCCCCCCCCAACTCTGTATGTGAAATTCTATTGTATGTGTATACACAATTTGTTCTACACTTGACAGCCTCTGGATCATTTCCAATTTGGGGAAATATCAATAACAATGATGTGAACCTTGTCCTGCATGTTTTCTAGTGTACGAGCATGTGTTCTCTTAGGGCACAAACCTATGTACAGAATTTTTGGAGTTGGCCTGTAAGCTTGCCTAGATAATGCTGAAGAGATTTGCAAAACGCCTGGACTCACTTTCACTCCCAGCAGCAGCCTGAGTTCCAGCTGCTTCATGTCTTCACCAAAACGTTTGTTTTAACTGATACACAGTAAGATAGCAGCGTATAGTGAATTTTCATTTTTCAAATGACTAAAAGAGGTTACGTTCATATTTTTTCTGTTTCTTGGCCATTTGGAATTTCTCTTTATTAATATCTACTCAAATATTTTGCCATGTTTAGTTGGCTCTTCTGTCCTTTTCTTATTGACTTGTAGCTGTTCTTTGCATATTGTAGATAAAAAGTCCTTTACTAGTTGAATCTCTCATAGGTTTGTTTCTCTTCCCTCTCCAAGATGTGGAATTTTACTCTTTTAATGTCATCTTTTGTGTTTTCTTAGAAAAAGTATATTGAAATGAGTAAGGGCCACAGAATAAGCTGCATACATTAAAATGGTATAGCTTGACAAGTTTTCACTCATACATACACTGTACCTTTTTGTCATTCCTCCCACTGAGCCTCTGTCCCTGCAATGTCTGTTTGTTTGTTTGTTTTTAATCAAAATAGTTTGATGTTTTTAGATAAATGAATCACACAGCATAATCTTGACTTTTTGCTTGTTTATTGTATCTTTTTCTTGCTATTGTGCCTTTTATTGAACAAAGTAATTTTGATATTCAACGTTATTTCGCACATGCATAATTCTATTCTATGGCTTTGCACTTTATAATACAAAATATTATCTGGTGAATGGTCACCAAATTATGCCCCCTTTCTGAATATCATAAAAGGGCAATCCAGGTCTCCATGTGGGCACATGCACTCAGTTCTCTTGCAAATACCTGGTCATAGGAATGGTCTCTTTTTATCTGAAATGACATGATGTTTTCTAGTAGTCTGTGGCTGTGCTGTTACAATTCCACCAACAGTGGCTTCAAGTTCTAGTTTCTCTACAAGTTCACCAACACTATGTGCAAATCGCCCCATCCCTCCCTGCTCCTTTTTTTTTTTTTTTTTTTTTTTCTTTTTGGATAGCTATTCCAGTAGGTATGCAATGTGACCCATTATCTGCTTGGCATCTGTTTCCCTAAAGGCTAACAGTGTGGACATGGTGTTGTGCATGTATTTGTCTCTTTAGCATCCCAGCTAAGGCATCTGTCTGTGGTTTTTTTGTGTTCTTATTGTTGAATTTTAGAGTTTTCTATATTATGCCTGCAAAGCCTTTGCCACATGACTGATTTGCAATATTTTCTGAGTCTATGATTTTTGTTTTCAGTCTTTTAAGATTGCCTTTTGTAGAGCAGATTTTTAAAATTTTTGATGAAGTCAAAATTATGGATTGTGCTTTTGGTTTCTATCTAAGGCGATTTGCCTAATCTAACACAAGGAATTTTCTCCATAAATTTTCTTTTAGGATTTTTATAATTTGATCTTTTACATTGAAATCTAGATTCCATTTTGAGTCAAAGTTTGTGTTTAGTGCAAGATATGAATTGAAATTTATAATTTTTCATATGGCTACCCAGTTTTTCAGCACCATTCATGGAAAAGATTTTTCTCCACCCACAGTATTTATATATTTGTCAAAATTCAGCTGCCTGTATAAACATGGGCTCAGTTTTTGTATTCTTCTGAACCACTGACCTTTTTGTTCACACTAGTGCAAAACACAAACTTGGCTATTAGAGAGCATTGATAGAAGTGTCAAGAACTAGTTAATATTAGTTCTCCAAACTTACTCTTTTTAAAGCTTTTTTAAAAACCTTCCCACATATATTTCTCCCCCTCCCCCCCTCCCCAAAGAGATGCAAGTGAAGATAACAGATAACTTTGGGGAGTTGGTTCCCCCTGTCCACTTATGTGGGTTCTAGCTTTAGACCTCAGCATGTCAGTCCAATGGTAAGTGCTCTTACCTGCTGAGCCAGCCATCTTGCCCTAAATTTACTCTGTATAATTTGGTCTCCCAGTGAACTCTTCTGATACGTTTTGTTGTTGTTTGTTTTTGACAAACTTTTCTCTGAAAATCTGAAATTCACTTGGCCAGACACTCTAAAACTAGGATCCAGAAAGAACACTTGTGCATTTTAGTTCCCCTGGCCCTGAGGACTGCACAGTCTTTGTTAATCAATGGTTTGAAATACTGATGCCCAAAGGGAATGTGAATGTGAGCAGTATTAGCCAAATAGTCATCAACTATTGTTGTAAACTGACAACTGCTGAGAGTCTGACCTTTTGGGGAAAAAGACTGACTGTACTTGTGGGGGTCAGAGAAACTCAGGTGTGAAGGAAAGGAGCTGCTTAGTCATAGCAGCAATGGAAACCTTGTACTCGGGGTGTGGCAGGTATCATTATTCTTTATTAACTAAGATGCTTCTAATTTTACTTCCAGGGCAAAGACCAACAAATCTGACAGTGAAGGGCCAGTATTTTAGGCAGTGCCACCTTCAGGAGCATGTGCAATATCCTTGGGTAGACCCCTGTTTGAGTCTATGTTGTTTGGATGTAGAAAGTCCTGCTTAGATGGTTCCATGTAGCTTGACTGAGCAGGCATGATTGGCTAGACTGTTAGGTGAATGTGTCAACTCTTCTGCTCTCATTATATGGAAACTCTTAAGAGTTTTTAGCTGCCGGGTGTTAGTGGTACACACCTTTAATCCCATCACTCAGGAGGTAGAGGCAGGCAGATCTCTGTGAGTTCAAGGCCAGACTGGTCTACAGAGAGAGTTCCAGGACAGGCTCCAAAACAATACAGAGAAATCCTGTCTCAAAAGAGTTTTTAGCTTTTGTGGTTTTTGTTTTGTGTGTGTGTGTGTGTGTGTGTGTGTGTGTGTGTGTGTGTGTCTTTGATTGCTTGTTTGCGTTTGTTTTGTGTGAAGTAAGGGGTCCTGAGTTTTCATGTTAAAATACACATAGTGTAGACTTTGCAGGCCATAATTTCTGAGGCAAGTCCACAACTCTGCCAACACTATACAAAGGAAGCCAGGGACAGTGTGGCTATGACTCAATACAGTTTTATTTCTGAACATGGAAAACTGAATTTTATATAATGTTAGTATATCATATAATATTATTAACTTTTTTTTTGTTTTGTTCCCAAACATTTAACACTAAATAAAATTTAAAAAGCTTTTTGACTCTCAAACCCACTAGCCAGTAGGTTCTGTTAAGACTGTAAATGAAAATTATCTTTCTCTACCCCAGGGGTATCAAGTGCAGCAGGTAACATGTGCAAGAAGAAGTTATAGCAGAATTTTTCATAAATGTTCCATAGGAGAAAACCAAAATTCCCTCAATGGTACAATGGATAAATATGGTAGAGTTTACTTACACACAACATATGGTTGGAAGAAGAGAGCCATGAAAGAAATCAGGCAGCATGATTTTATTCATCTACAGTTCAAAATGAGATAGAAACGTTGAAACCACAAACAAAAGAGAAAAGCCAGGAAGTGACCAGAAGAGGATCCCTTTGTGCAGGCCTCCAGGAGAAGGAGGTAACAATGAGAGCCTTCCTGCCCTGGCAATGCTGTTTCTTTAATGACATCGGTGCTTTCTCTGAATTGATTCTTTTGAATTATACATTTTATGTTCATGCTCAGAAATGCTTATCTCTTTTAAATGTCAACTTCCAGTCTCTAAACTTATGTTGGCATATGCAGCTTCGTTGGAGTAGCAATGTCCTAAGACTCCGCTGAAGTGACTGTGGAGACCTTTGCCATCCAGCTGGCCCTGGGCTTTGCATTTCTTAAGGAAGGTCTTAGCTTTTCTACATTCAACTGTTTTTCTTTTCATGTTACTTTTGTTTCAGACACTGGAACTCTCTGCCAAATTCCCTCAAGGTCAAATTCACATTATTTTAGGTTTCATTGTGCTGAAGCCTTTCTTGTTTGGAAAGCCTATTTTTCCTAATTTCAAAATGTAATTATAAATAATTCAATCACATTGGGCTGGGTGAAGGATGTCTATGTTGGCCACTTTCCCTTTGTCCTTTGCTCTCCAGGGTCCTTTCTCTTCTTTACACTTTTACCTTCTGGCTCTCTATGTGTGGTTGTGTGTTGCTGTTTTTTAGGTAGGGGTGAGATGAGAGAAAAGGAAACATAAATTTGTGATTAAAATGGACATGAGTAAAAGAATGAAACAACTGGCAATGGCCTAACCTCTCTGGCTTTTCTGAACCCATTAAGAGATGTGGGAGTAACTGGGAGGAAGAATTACTGAGAATTAGACACACAAGGACAATATGTGGCACATCCAAGCCCAGCACCCATGTAGCTGTGGGAAACACAAGCAAATATGAATTTCCCTTTCCGTTTCCTTCCTTCCTCTCCATCCTCCTCCTCTCTCCCTCCCTCCCTCCTTTCTTCTTTCTTTCCTTCTTTCTGAGTTTCTGCAGCAGTTTTCTCTCTGTCCTCATGATTACATCTAGCCTTTGAGCCATTGCCTCAAGAGAGAACAAGATAGTAAGCCAGTGGGAGAAGGGAAACATGGTTGGTGGAAGGATTCTGTCTTCGAGACGAGGAACTTCTCATTTCCTCATTAGCATGGGTTTGTTTACATCTAGAACCCCAAGATTACAAGTCTACTTCACAAACTACAGTTGTGCAGACTGTTTAGGACTAAGACTCCCTTCAATTTGAATCCTGTCTTGCATGTAAACACGTTTACAGTGTTTACATGGGTTTCTGTTTTGTTTGTTTGTTTGTTTGTTTGTCTGTTTGGGAGTTTGTTAAGTCAGGTTCTTCCATAGCTCCAGAGGCTTGTCTTAGACTCACCATGCAGCCAAGGCTGGCCTTGAGCTCCTGGTCCTCCTGCCTCCATCTCCTGGGCCCTGACATTAAAGGCATGTGCTACCACACCCAGCTTCAAATGTTGGATGCTGCCACTGCTATTGTTCTTGTGGTTATTACTGGTTTTTCAGGACTGTGCCAGCACGTGCAACAGAAGTTCTAAAACTATTAACTGCCTCATTTGCCAAATTCACACCAAGTTACAAATGGTAGAGATGGTTGTTTCTTCTGGCGTTTCCCAGTGTCCCTTGTCATTTCCCCCTCTAAACATTTCACTCTGCTTTTTCCAGAATAAACATCATTATAATTGCTTCTTGTTCACATCTCTGATATCCCCATGGCTCTTGCCACTCTCACTGGTAGATGCAACACCTCTGAATTTACTACCATCTGCAAATATCATTAGCTATTGTTTATTCCCTCTCCCACACTATTAATGAAGATGTTAATTAAGACCAGAACGAACACTGACCCCAGCAGCAATCCACTAGACACTTATCCAACTGGATAAACTTCTGTTAGTCATTACCCACTGCTCGTAGACATTACAACCCCTGCATTCTCTTCATCTGCTCCTTTGCAAGAGACTGAGAGAGAGAATTAAGGGAGCCCAGTATTATTTAAAAATCACCACTCTGATGCTTAGGGCCTGGAAAAGGGGTTCAGTGGAGCATCTGAAGAGTGGCTGTCAGGAATATTCATGAGTAAGTGAGCCAGCCTCCAAAACTATTTGGGAATTGTCTAGCTAAGCTTCAGGGTTCCTGAGACATTAGCAAATCAAGGTAAGGCCAGAGCACAGCAGGGCAGATTACAGAATTCTCACAGCAGTCATTTCTTTTTACATCAGAAAAAAAGAAAAAAATCGGAGGCCCAAGAGGTCAAGTGATTTGTCCGAGGTCACAAGCTGAGTTAGGGATGGTACCAGCTTTCAGACCTATGCCCAGCACAGAGGTTGTGTTCCTACCATGCAGGTTCGAATTCACCTCTAAGTCTCATATGTGAACAACACAGAACCTACCAGCTTCATGATCTATCTCCAGAGAACCATGTTCCATGGTAGGAGTGAATTCATCATGTACTTCATAAAGGAGGGGCCATTGTGCATTATAATATACTGGTTTCCTGGCCTATAAATCTGTGTATCTAACCCTCACAAAGTATGAGAGGCACTCAGGAAGGGGAAAAATACTGATGCCCACACCACATTCCTAGAAATTCTGATTTAATTGCATTGAAGGGAAGCCCTGGCATTGTTATTGTTTTATTTTGCTTCTAAGATTTATTTATTTATTTATTTATTTATTTATTTATTTTTATTTTGTATGCATTAGTGTTTTGCCTGCTTGTATGTATATGCACCATGTGTGAGCAGTGCTCCTGGAGATCAGAGGAGGATGTCAGGGTCCCTGGAACCAGAGTTACAAATAGTGAGTCATCATGGAGGTGCTGGGAACTGAACTCTGGACTTCTACAAGTCTTCTTAACAATGAGCCTTCTCTCCAGCTCCAGGCACTGGTGTTTTGTTTTTGTTTTGTTTTTTAAAAGCTCCCCAGTGATTCTTTTGTAGTCAGGATTGAGAGACACTAGAGGGGGAAAGTTTTCTACAGACTCCTCAATGGAGAAGTTTCTGGCCTACAGGAAAGGTCAGCCAAAAGCCTCTCTAACAGACACGAGAAACAGCCACTGTCCTGGGCAGGAACTGCTCCTGAAACCTGGGGGTAGCCTTTTTTTTTTTTTTTTTTTTTTTTTTTTTTTTTGCAAGCTTGCCTTTAACTCTGTAAGCAGTAGTGCCAGTTTTAAAATAGTGCTTCCTCTCAGGTTATCTAGGAGAGAGTTCCTGGCTGTGTGTCAGTGCTAGACTACTAGAAGCAATGTCAAGCAAGGAGCAGAGGGCTCATCAGTGTTGGGGGCAGGGTCTTACTAATTTAACCTACTGGACCCATTGAAGTAATAAATGCCTTCTTTCCACCATAGGGCAGTAAAACCATATAGTAAATGAAGCCTATTGGTTAACGAGAAAATAAGAAAACATAATCTCAGGCTTCTTCTTAGACAGGAGCACAAAAGAATTCAATTCTAGGTTTTGGAAGGCTTCAAAAGCTTTTAGCATCCCAAAGTCACACCTGTGGTCTTTTCCATTTCAGGCAAGCATCTCTAAAGGACTAAGTGACCATTCACATCTGTCAGAGCTGGGGAGCTAAACGCACATGTTTGGTCATGCAGGTTGTTCACAGCTTAGGGACACTAGGAACATGACAGCTGAAGTCTTCACAGGGAAGTACTTCCAGGAGGAATGGACAACTGTATTTGTAGTTTACGAAAGATGACACATGGGCATCAGAATGCCCAAACAGGGAGAAACACAAGCAAGTTCTCACATCCACACCCTAAGAAATAGAGATTATAAGGACAGAGAAGCAAGAGCATGGGATAATGAGGGATTGTCCACCTCGCCAACATCTCTGTCATCTTGTGCCTCCTCATGGCTGCTGAGGCTGAGATAAAACAGGAAACCCGCACAGGAAGCCAGGAAGTGTGGACATGGAGGATCAGCAGAGCACACAATAAGGCCATGGAAAAAGGAAGTCGGAGGTGGGATCTTGTTCAATGGATCCTTCCCCCAGCCTCCAAGTCAGAGACTCCACTGTGACTCCCAAGCCTGAGGAGCACTCCTTGCCACAGCCAGCCAGAAGGCCTCTGCCAGTGAGTGCTTCCAGATGCACTGATGTGTGGCCCAGAACAGCTCCAGAAACATTGCTGGCTAGAAAGTGACTTCCCGGGAGGGGGAGGAATCAGTCATTTTGACACAAGGTCAAAATACCAAGAAAACAGTATTCCCAATTGGGACTGTTCTGGGCCAGCACAAGAGTTCATTAGAACACACCCCTTTCTGTTGCTCTCTTCTTAGGGTTTCTGGCCAAAGGGCTCTGTTTAGCATGGCTGCCAAGAACAGTCATCTAGATCTATGTAGAAGCCTGCACATATTGGTCAGGTGCTGCACAAGAGTCTCCCCTCTTAACTTTGGAAAAGAACAAACTTAGAGGGGAGACTAGATAATACAGCCTAATGACTCCAGCTGAGAACAAATGACTTCAGGTGGCACTTGGGCACAGAAGGAGTAGACTGCTGTATGGCCTAAAGGGTCCAGACAATGAGTCAGACAGCAGTGAAGTTCCCCTTAGGACATGAAATTTGGTAGACTTCCCCTTTGATTGTACAGCTTGGGGAGGAAGCCAGTAAATGGAGAAAAGAGAAAGGAAGAAATAGAGGGAAAGAGGAAAGGAAGAAAGACTCATTCATGGTGCTGAAGCATATGCAAGGCCTGTGCCTGGCTTCTTCATGTATGAAAAGCTGCTATTCTTTAGAAAATCAGCCCAGGGGAGGGAGGGACAGCAGCCTTCCTACAGTTGCCTAACCAAGAAGTGGCCAGCTCCTTTCAAATTCCTCTCTTCTCTTCTGACAAGTAGCTACCCCCAAATAAACACATATATGTACACAAATGTATATGCATAGACATGTATCCTTTTTAAGCAATGGTTTTAGGTGCCAGGCCTTACGCAGGCTATGTGAATGCTCTGTTACTGAGCTAGAACCCCAGCCCTATGTATGTTCTTGATAACATCAATGTTTCTTCATACTGTCCTCATCGCCAAGCAACCAAACAGCAAGAGCCAATTTGCTGCTTCTGTTTTTAATACTCATCTAGGGCTCAATGACTTTCTCCCTTCAGGATTGCTCCATATATGTTTTTGTCTGTGAATTAATTACTGAAGAGATGAAGAAAAGTGGGGGGTGAGGCCAGGAAAACAATTTGTCCTGGTTTTGTGGCCTGAGCATACAGTGCAGTTGTAGCATGGGGGTAAGATGAACACTTTCCTGGCTGTGTGGCCTCTCAGCTCTGCCTCTAACTGTCACATCCTGGTTCTCCACAAGGAGACTAGTATTCATTAGAACTTGTTCTTTTCTAGTCCTTGGAGAAGTATTCTTTTACAGTCACTATTCTGAACTACTCTCTAAAAGAAACCAAAGACTTTGCTGCCATTGCCAGGGAACCCCCTACCTCCCATGAGGGGTTGAGGGAGACAGGCCTGTGACTAAATCAACAGGAACTCTCCCCATGGGTGTGGGTGCCTGGGCTCACCCCTACTGCCCATTGAAAAGGGGATTGAGGCCTGGGCCAGGCCTTCCTGAGCAGACACAGATGCCTCAGGAGGGATGCTGGCACAAAAGGGGTTATTTGAAAGAAAGGGTGAAAGGGGCCAAGGCTATTGGCTGGGAGCTGGTTCCATGCCACAGCCTCTGCTGACTGCAGTTTCCCCGTGTCCACTCTTTCCTTTCTCCATCTCTCCCTTTCCAAAGCTTTCTATTCACTCTACAAAGAAAAGCAATCCCCAGGCAAAGTTGTTTACAGTATTTTATGAAAGTTTGAAGGGGAGGGGAACAGAAAAAGAAAAGGGTTGGGTTTGGGGGCAAAGGGGAGGGTGCCTGCTGCAGAGGAGAGGGGAAGAGAGAGGGAGTGAGAGAAAGAGAAGGCAGGCATGCATGAGAGTCCCAAGCAGTGCCAAGCAGCGAAGAAAGGCTGCTTGGGGATGGGGAGGGAGTATGCCAGAGCCTTACAGAAAGCAGCAAAGAGCCGAGCAGGAGGAACCCGAGAAATTGAAGTGCAAATGGACTTTGGGTCCTCCTGGCAAAGACTACTGCAAAGAAAACACAAAAGGAATGCCCCGCAGAAGGCACAGGTTCGGAGGAGCTGGCCAGTTAAAAGAGAGCTGCTGAGATGGTCTAAGAAATACACAGATAATAAATAAAGGCCAGGGGTGTTAAAATTCTGCGGGGGGGGGGGGAGAGCACAAAGGTGTCTGAGGCAGAATGAAATAAGGAAAAAAAAAAAAAAAACAGGACACACACACAGAGCTAGACCCCAAGAGAGACACAGAGTCACACAGAGAAAGACAGAAAGGGCTTTGGGAGGGGGGTGAAGGAGTGGGAGGGGGTGAGAGAGAGACTGTCTCTAGCCGAATGGGGAGACTTGGCAGGTGGACAGGAGCAGCCGGCTAGGCCATAACTGCACTTGCTGTGTCTAGTCTATTGTTGTCTCAGTGGGGACAGGGGGAGTTGTTTGTTTATTTTGTTGTTTGGCCTCTTTGTCTCTTTTGTTCCAAGCAGTTAGTTTGCTTCTTTCCCAGACACTGGACTGATAGAAAATCTTTATGGATTTTTCTTAAAGGGGCAGGATCGGCAAGTACACCCGTATTACCCGTTTCTCAGTCCCAACTCATTCCTACCCAGATAACTATCTTAGCTTCCTTTCCTTTCCTTTTTTTTTTTTTAAATTCTATTTTCTAATGGAGAGTCGGTGCTTATGCTGTTTTGTACCCAATTAACAGGAATAAATTGGTCAATTTCTTAGTATCCTCTAAGCTTCCTCCTCTATAATTGCCAAGACTTAAGGGGAAAGGAAGGGAAGACAAAAATAGGAGAGCCCTATATCATAACATGAAAACGATGAGCACCACTTGCTTCCTTTCCCTCTGAATCCAGGCCTGGCGGTTAGAAGCACAAACGTGAAGCCCTCAGTGAGCAGAAGAGGGGCTTTGAAGGGAGAGGTAGATGGGTTCCTCCTCAGCTTAGCCCATTCTTTCCAGGCTCCCAGATGTTAAGCAGACCTCTGAGGGTTCTGAAGTCTGTCCTGAGTCCCTCTACAGCTGCACTAACCGTCAACACACAGGCAGAGGTGCCCCTGTCAAAAGGCAAAGGTGCTAAACTTAATGGAGGGCTACCTTTAATAGAGACATGGAAGAGACAGACATCCTTCCTGTCTGACTTTCTCCTAGGAAGAACTCCAGCCTCCTGTCCTGCCTGGCAATAACTTAAATAGGTTCAGGTGTAAAAGAGACAGCTTCCAAGAGCGATTAAAACCCCCAAAAAGCTTCCCAGTCTGTGCCCCTCCCCATTCCTGTTCCCTCCATTTTTCATTCTACTCTAGTTCTTCCCTGAGGAGCCCAGCCACCTTTTTTCCCTAAGTGCTATCTATCTTAACATCTAAGGCAGATGTTACTTACCTGCCTTAGCATCTCCCCTCCCCTGCCCCCGAGAAATCTAAAGCTCTGGAGACTCCTAAGCTCTAGCAGGCTACACAGGTGGAGATAGGGAAGGGACTGGACTGGTGTTCCTTTGTGAGTGAGGTGTCTTACTTCTGTGACCAGAGTGCAGGTTCTGCCCCAGAAGTGCTGACTTCTGCCATGGTGGGTGGGTTGGTGCAGGCAACCCAGAATGGCTCTGCCGGGGTTAGGTGTTCCCCTCAACCCCATGTCCGAAGAGTTAGGGACTTGAAAGACAATTCTGTGGGAACTTCAAAGTTGAGGGTAGCACAGGCACCTCAGATTTTTTTCCTTCTCTTGCCTTCCCCAGGAAAGGCTCATTTCAAAGTCAGAGCAGGAGTGACCTGTTTTGCTTTGAGGGTTCAGAAACCTACTTTTATTTCAGTAACCCTCAAGGAAGCTTTCTCTATCTGGGTTTTTGCTGCAACTCTGGCCAGCCCTTCAAAACCTGGCTTGGGCTGGCTTGGTGATGGAGGTCTCCTGGGCTTGTGGAGAGGGTGCACGCTTGGTGCTTGGTTCCAGCTTTGAGTAAGTTTTGTGTGAAGTGAATAGTAGGGAACTCAGCGGGAGACCCTGAGCTCCTGGCTCAGTGCTTGACAGAGTAGTAGAAAGAGCCCCTGAAAATGGAGGTGGGAATAAGATTGCCTGCTGCTTCTGCCTGTGAATGTACTTTAGGAGCTCGCTTGCGATGTGGAGAATCCAGGCTAAGTGGGGGTCCGGATGAAGTCCCCTTTCATGCCTGCCTGGCTCTCTGTGGTGGTGGTTAGAAAAGCTCAAAATCAGGATCTCATTCTGTTTCCCACAGGCTTCCAAGAACCCCATGAGATCTAATTTCTCTGGAACTTTCTTATGGGCTTCGTGGCTTGGAAGCTGAAGCCTCGGGCCAGTAAATTTGGACCCCCAAATCTCAAACTCCACTAATCTTAGACAAAAATAACAGATTAAGCCGCAAACCAAGCAAGTTGAGATCCTGTCTATGTTAGAAGTCTCCTATTTAGGTTCAGCCCACTGATTTGGGCAACCCCAAGGAAGTGAACTTGCTCACCTCCAGTGTGTCAAGAGCTCAGGGCAGTAACAGAACAGGGTGTCCTCTAAAGTGCTACCTACTCCCATCTCCTAAATAGCCAACCTATCTGTCTTGTGCACAGCTATGGGGTGTGTGAAAGAGACAGAAGGGCACCCCAGGACAACCAAACTAGATAGACCCTGGGAAGTAGGGAGCCCCTGGGTCTCCACAGAGGGACAACCCACCCTGCTCAAAGGGTCCATCATCTGAGTCCTCACGGGAAAACTGGAAAGCACTGCTACAGACTTGGGCAGGGTGGACCCTTAAACAAAATTAAAGCAAGGCAAAATAAATTTGAAACCCAGACTGCAAGTCCAAGAGTCCCCCCGAAAGCAAGATGGGGGAAGCGAGGGCAGAAGGGCAGAAAGGCAGAGGCCCTCACAGAAGGGGGTGCTGCTAAAAGAACTCCATGGCCAGGCCAGTCGGTGTCCTTGAGGGCTTCTGCTCTGCCATCTCCCTCAAGGTTTGGATTGGGGAAAGGTGAGGGTGGGTGGTG
This sequence comes from Cricetulus griseus, assembly GCF_003668045.3. NCBI lineage: Eukaryota > Metazoa > Chordata > Mammalia > Rodentia > Cricetidae > Cricetulus > Cricetulus griseus. Next base: position 65,261,306 of record NC_048595.1, on the reverse strand, counting down.
GGCAGACAGGAGAATAGGTGAAGGAGGAATGGGTGACTACTTCTCTCTCTTTGCCAAAGCCAGCTGGGGCGAACTTTAAAGTGTCAAAAACACCAGAAAACCCATCTCTGAAAGTTCTGGTAGCTCAGGCAATGGCAGAGGCTTGGAACTAGCCCGTCTCGCCTTGGTGGGATGGGGAGCAGGGTGGAAGAGAGAGAGACTCTTTCAGACACTGGAGAGGGAGTGACCAGGTCATGATGTTAAAAATTAAGAAGTTGAGGGTCACTCTTGAGAGAGCTAGGGGTCTGTTGACAGTGGGGAGTCTGAGACAGTTCCTTAGGAGAGAGATGTGACAAGCCCAGGGGTTCTGGACTTAGATGACAGCCAAGGCACTACTCTGGGAGGCCCTGAGAAGGAGCTGGGAAAGCTTGTCTGGCTAGGCAGTCTTAGGTCCTCCCGCTCAGGGGCCGAGTCCCCCAGTCTCCCGCCCTGCCCTGCGGAAAATGGTGCGCGGAAAATGGTGCGAGCCAGTCATCTTTGGGCCACTGCTAGCGGTTTCACGACTTTGCCTTGGGTCATTGCGCACCACGTGCACCTATAGCTCCCAGCAAAGGATTTTAGCTAGCACTCTCTTGTGAGGAGAGGACCGTGCTGGCTCCAAATTGTTCAACCCTGCTGGGCAGAAGTGGGCTACCAACTTTTCCCAGCGCTCCAGGAAAGTATTGCTGTGCTCAAGGTCCCACACTCGGCCTGGCGCTTAGCTTTCCTTCACCACACGCCACCAGAAAGCAGAACTGAATTCTTAGGCTCCCAGCGCAGCGCACCCCTCCTTACCCAAGGCTAGGGCATTTTAAAGAGGGATCTTCCCATCTCTCTAAAGCTGAGTAGGTTTCTTTAGGAACTGTTACACGGTGTGTGTGTGTGTGTGTGTGTGTGTGTGTGTGTGTGTGTGTGTGTGTGTGTGTAAATAACCAAATCGCTGGTGGGCTTACAGCTGGAAGCCAGTTATTTAGGATCGCTGAGCCCTTCCTAACGGATCAGCTCTAGCTGTATGAAGTGTAAGTTGAGGAGTAAAGAAAAAAAACCATAATTATCTCAAGTGACTCGTACATCCCAATTTTAATTACACGAATAAAAGTCTGTGTCTTGGTCCCAGTTACGAGCCTGCCCATGCGGCCCAGCCTTTGATATTTAAACTAGGCCGGGCGAAACTACAGGTTGGGGCACACTGCAGCTTAGACGTTCTATCCTCTCCCCCAAACAGTTCTGGGGATAGGTTGGACTGCTGGGGGGTGGGGATGGCCAGAGAAGGGACACTGGGCCTAAGGGCAGCTAGCGGTGGTGGCAGCTGAGCCTGGTGATGCCTGGGGAGATGCACCCGCTCATCGGCCTCGTTCTGGAGAAACTAAAAACAGCCCCAAGCCGCTGCGCGCTGCCGAACGTCGGCACGATTCTCTAAGTTCGGAAACCACGAAGCAGTGTCGTGGATTCGCACGACCAGAGCGTGTCTTACACTCTAAAACAAAGAGCCGGGGCAGCTCGCTAGGCTCCTGCTCCCACTGTGCACTCCAAAACAGCACATTTCTCCCTATGCGGAAATTCACTGAACTTCTCCAAGTATGAGCAGGAGCAGGCGGTGGAAACCATCTATCCCTTCGCAAGAGCTTCTCCGAGCTCCCACTTTGCTGGAAGGATGTCACTGCTCCAGCGCATTCTTAACCCAGCCGCAGAAGAACGCTCAGCTTAACAGACATTGTGAGCCCGTGGGGAGAATTTTTAAAGCTGGGGAACAGGAAGGCTCATGTATCCCACAAACTTGTGGAAAGCGCTTAGAGCAGTCTGGCTATGGCGCTCGTTCCCCAGGCTTCGCGCAGCCAAACGGGTGTGACACTGCTTGAGGCGTGGGGGCACAGGCTCTCCAACCAGTGTCTCTGATGTGGGTTCTTGTTTTTTGGCAGCGAACCCCGCTGGGTTTGAGGAGCACCTATATTTGGAAGAGCCCCATCAGGGATATTCTTGGAAGATCTGAGGAGATGAAGTCACTTGTCCTGTGGCTGGGTGACTGCCGCATTTGATTTACTAAGACCAGCCGTCCCTATCCCTGACAGCCACCTACTATTCGGCTCCAAACGAAATAGGAACAGATATTAGGAAACTGGGGGGAAGGAAGCGGGTAAGCCTCAAGCCGTTGAGGATACTCCTTTTAGCAGTGAAGACGGTGGAGCTACGCAGAACGGAGAGAAATTCTTCGTGAGACTTCATCACACAGGAATGATGGAAGAGGCTGTGACTGGAAACTGAAAGACGTCTCAGATCTCTTTGCGCACCGCAGGTTCTCTCCTGGCAATTTTCGCCTGATCAGCCCGCATATCTCCGGTTCTTCCTAATATTTCCCTACCCTGTTTACCTCCTTTCTGCTCCTGGTCACCCCAAGGTTTGGGCTGCTGAGACTCCTACAAACTTGCCGGTGCACATCAGGGTGGGCTCTCCCCAGGAGAGTCTCTGGGCTGATGGAATACCCTCTCCAGCTGAGAAGTCCCGCATAATTTTCGGCGCTCAGCTCCGGAGTCTCTGCTTTATTTCAGTTTAGTCTCGGGGCAGGGGTGGAGGGGTGAGGGTTGGGGGGTGGAGGACGGATCCAAGGATAATAAACAATGCTGCTTACTAGAGATACAAAGTGGGCTCAGAAAAGAACCACTCAGAAAAGCAAACATCGATACGTTTTAACAAGTGGTCAGACTTTCGCGGATGCCTTTGAAAGTTCGCGTTTCTCTAAAAATACCGAATTACGCGGAGTTGTTTGAATGTGCTGGTGGAGAGGTATTTTATTTGTTGGCTTTTGCCTCTGGAGATCAGACTGAGCTGTGGTGCTACCTGCCCACCCCTTGGTACAAATTGCCTTCCCATCTCAAGAGGCCTAATTTAAAAAGGAGGGTCTTCCAGGTGACGGTATACTGTGCTAGCATTATTCCAGATGCCTCGGGAGTTGCAAGCACTACCCACAGCACGGACTTTAGGGGGAGTTGCAATTTTAACAGGCACTGCCACATAATTTAAAGACTTAACTCCCATCCTCCTTTACAAACACACACACACACACACACACACACACACACACACACACACACACACAGAAAGAGAGAGAGACAGAGAGCGCCTTTGGGTGCTGACTGTGAGGGTGCTGGTGAAACTGATTTAGGCTCTGCAAGATGGCCTTGGGAAAGGGCTTCCCATCTGCTCTGAATGCCCCCTCACAATGTCAGAAAATCTGCCTACAAATATTGGCACAGAGCTGCTGTGACAGGCGGTGCTGCTTTAAATAGGAAGGAGACTGCAGGGAGAAAAGAAAGTCACAACCTTCCTAAGGACCAGACTACCTGCCTCTAGTGCCCCCAGCCCAAAGGCAGACAAAGGGGACCGGCAGGAAATCTCTTCTGAGCAGGGTAGAGAAAGTGTCAGCGGGATGCAGAGACCTCCGTTTGTTTCAAGTTTAGAGACTGTGTACATGCAGATGGGTCCCTGAGGACTAGTTGTTAAAGGTGGAAAGTCGGGTGGGCGGATGACCCCTTACCTCCTAAGCCCCACCTATCCACTCTGTTCTTGTTCAGATAAAGGCAACTGCTGAAGAAATTTAACAGCCGGTTAGCTCAACTCTTGTGGGCAGTATGTTCCTTCTGGTTTTGTTCAAATCTGGGGGGCGGGGAGTGGAGGAGGTGTCTGATTAGGGAAGGTCTGAGACAGAATTCATCCTTGGCCATGAATGTCCCAACCTTCAGTTATGCCCCCTTCTGCCCCACCAAGGGCATTCCTCTTCACTGGAGATGATTGTGGTGACAACTGTACCAGGGAAACAGCTGAAGTCCTTTCCCGCCTCCTCCCAAAGCTGATGACCTTACACAATGCTCACACATCATTTGTTTCCTAACTTTCTGTACTTGCCTTGGAGCTTGCTCAGCTGTCTCTGATTGACCCTCTGAGCACAGCCTACATGGCAGTCTGAGGAAGCTTCCTGTCTGCTAAGCCCAAGCTCAAAAGCCTCCTCCTGCAGAGTGGGACTAAATTGGAGACAGCATCTCAGGCAGTTTTGGGTAATGAGCAGGTTGTCTCGACTTTCCCACAGCTTTCCAAATCAACCAGCCCCTGACTTGTCATTTTGAAGAAACTGAGGTGCAGAGGAATGATTTGACTGAAGGATGCCAAAGGAGCTGAGAGCAGCGTCTGCAGCAGCCTCTGGATGCTTTGAGTTTGGAGTCCATTTGCTCAGTTTGAAGGAGTTACAATAGCTGACAATGAACTACTGTTCAGTGAGCATCAACTGTGTGCCAGAGCAAGTGCCATCCAGACATAAGCCATCTTCCCAGAACCCCCCATCAAAATGTAAAAGATATGAAAGGAAGACAGGCATAAATTAAAAATTCCCCAAATAATATAAAAGAACATAAACTGAAAGTAAAAGCCTCTAACTCCACTCTCTCTCCCAAAATAACATTTATAGTTTTCATTTCAGTGGCTGGCTGTGTAACTGGCAGATGTTATCATCATTTTATGAGTAAGGAAAGGAAGGCTCTCAAGCTAACACAACATGGCTACCTGTCTCCAGACTCAGCCCTTCCCATTGCTCTGCATGAACTAATAAACAGTTGGGGAAGGAAGTCACTGATACTGCTGATAACAAAAAGGTCTCTAAGATGAGAGTGAATACCAACTTTTCTTTTTCCTTTCTTTTCCTTCTGTCCTTTTCAGGAGCCAAAAATTGGTGCATGTTTCAGAAGCTGAGATCATATTAATAATTACTTGTAATGGTTGTATTCTTCCTGGGCCTTGGTGTAACTATACAAACTGTCCTCCTCCAAGCCTCACGATCAAGACCCTAAGACTGCCTCCACCCTATGGTAGGCCAGGACTGGGGCATACCTATTACACTTCGGATTTCCCTGTCTATCACTTAGAGTTGTTGGGATGCTCCAATGAGAGGCAGGAAAAGGATTGTAAATTTCAATTCTCTCTCTATAAATGTAATTGCTGCTTTTCAAAGATGTTTTTAGGATTCTGTGTGTAGTTAGAACAATGGAGAATTGGGGATTTTTTTTTTTTTTCTTCTTGAGATGGAGGGCGATGTCTTCCTCATGGAATTGGCTATGTGGAGCAGCCCGGCCTCAAATTCACAGAGATCTGTCTGCCTCTGCCTCCTGAGTGCTGGGGTTAAAGGTATAATAAGCCAGCACACCCAGGGGATCTGCAGACACTGCGAAAGGCTGTTCTTTTGGTGGCTGATAGTCACAAAGTGAACAGAGATGCTCATTTATATGTGGGGATGGGAGCACGGGATCTCTGATATGGGAAGACTTCAGCATGTGTGAAGTAAGACAAGCTGGTTAGGTCTTAGAGATGCAGGGGCACTGTGCAGAGTGGTTGGTTAAGAGCAGCAGAGGTGTGGCCTAAAAGGTGCTTACGCCTGTCCCTTTGGTAAGTATCCACTACCAAAGGCTATTCATAGACCCGTTGGGACACATACCTGCAAGAGGGTAGCAGCTTTTTAAAAAAAAAAAAAAAATTTATTGTGTGTGTGTGTGTGTGTGTGTGTGTGAGAGAGAGAGAGAGAGAGAGAGAGAGAGAGAGAGAGAGAGAGAGAGACAGACAGACAGAGAGAGGGAGAGAAAGCACGAGAGTGGAAAGGATGGATATATACCAGTTCTCACATGATATACATTTTGTCTTGATTTAAAAAAAAAAAAACTTTTTCAACTTTCTTTAACTTTGGGGCCTAATAAGAAATTATAGAATACTCACTGGTAGGGTCTCCTAAACTTAGCAGAGGAGCTGCCCTGGGAAGGGGCTCTTGGCTCTTCCTGTAATCCTGAAGCATGCACACATCTGAGACTGTGGGGAGAATCTGAGGGCCTCTAGGAAGGACGGGGGAGAGATGAAGGAGCATGAGGAGTTGGCTAGTTCCAAGAAGAAACTATGGAAGTTGGGGGGGGGGGGGGTGATCAACTTTCTTGAAGGCCCAGCCAGGCTTCAGGCTTCAACACTGGTCAGGACAAAGGATACTGCGCCCCCTGGTGTTAGACTCACATCAGATTCCAGAGAGCTATGTAGAGACCAGCAGCCTGGAGCTGCCTAAACCAACCATAAAAATGTTTCTTTTGTTTGCTAAGCTAGTTGGAGTAGAAGTGGCCTTTCTCAATTCCAGGAGTCCAAGTAGAGACTGCTATAGAGAGAGCAGGATGTGTGTGTGCTAGTTTGTTTCATTTGGTTTTCTTTGCATACAGTTTAGGCTAACAGGACAAAGCCTGCTTAAAAGCAATCCCTTTAGGTGGGGAGCACACTGGTCTGAAAACAACAAAAACTGCATTGTGGGTGAAGTTCTGGTCTGGGGGGCAGTCATCTGAAATTTCAGAACCTCTTGTTCCTTGTCTCAAAAGTGAAGAGTTTTGGGTAAGATGTTTTAATAACTCCTTTAAGTTACAGTACTGAATAAGCAGTACACAGAGCCATCTCCTCTCGGAGCCTTGCAAATGTGATTTGGTAATGTCTGTGCAGGTGCCGGCGTGTTTCAGCATCCAAAGTTTCCTGATTCTGAGCAAAGATTTTTAAAAGCGCAAAATGTATGTCTTTTCAGCCCAGAAGCCCCTCACCCTCTAGGCTCGAGTAAAGCTCAGCTAGAAAGCTGCAGAACGAGCACGACTCAGTCGCTGCTATTTCTTTTAAAAATAAAGTACTAAGTGTTGTGCTGGAAATTCTGCTTAGCGTCGAGTGTGGTAGGTGTGAATGCATGCTTTAATTGTTCCAGGCACTAGACCAAAACGTCCCCAGAATCAGCAGAGTTTTCAGCTATAATCTGGCTAACATTTCTCTGCAAATAGGTATGAAGACCAGACTGAATTTCCATTGAAATTTACAGCCATTCTTCATCTAGTCAGGTGATCAGCCCTGAGGAGGAACTGTGGCGCCACTGGGAGTTTTGCACTCCTCAAACCTGTATGTCCTGTCTCCAATATGAACAGTCTGTTATACCTCACGGCAGCCCTTCCTTCTACACCACCTCCAACTGTTATCTCTGTGGAATGGCACAGTTTATTATATCACTATTATTGGGCATCTCATGATTGCCCCTATGAAGATCACTTGAGCAGCAACTTTAGTTCTGTAGCTGTGACTGAAGTATGCAGCTGTTGTCTCATATGAGAGAGTGTCACAGGTCCATTACACTGTCTGGAAGAGCTGGTTGCTCTCTGTGAGAAGTGAGCCAGGAGGAAGAACAGCACCCAGATGAGATGGCCTGTGGTAACACTGCCTCAGAAGGGGAAAACCTGGGTGGGAAGGGTTTACCAGATGGCTAGTTCAGTGATTCTGAGCACCATATCCCCATTCAAAGGAAACAACCATGGTATGAGTTAAACTGCACACTTGAAAAAGTCATGTTACAGCTCAAATTCATGTTACAGATCCCCAGAGCCTCAGAATGTGACTGTGTTTGGAGATAGGTTCATTTATCTATTGATTTATCTACTTATTTATTGTTCATATGCACTTACGGAGGTCAGAGGACAACTTTCATGGGTTGGCTTCCCACATTTTGGGTTTCAGGGATCACATTCAGATCATTAATGTTGGCAGCAAGCATCTTTACCTGTTGAACCCCAGGAGATAGCCTCTTTAGAGACATAATTATGTTTGAGTGAGATAAGCCTTAAGCTAAGGTGACTGATGGGGCCTGATAAGAAGATGTTGACATAGGCATATACAGAGCGAAACCACAGGAAGACACAAGGACAAGGAGACCAGATACAAGCCAAGGAGGGATCCTCAGAAGAAATCAGCCCTGCTCAGTCTTTCTCAGATTCAAGACTCAAACTGAGAGGTGACAGATTTTCTTTGTTTAAGCCACTGGATTTTGTGGCTTTTGATTATGGCAGTTCCATCAGACTAACGCAAGCTACTATTTGGCACCAGCCAATTATGTGCAGTCATTTGGAGATGCAGATCCTGTGTCAACAGATTTTCCAGTGTGAGAATCTTTTATTTTTAAATGTTGGCAGGAGGGCTGGCCTTTATGGGTGTGCGATATGAACAATCACACAAGATCCATTACTTAGAAATGGTCCATGTTTGTCTTGATGTTCTGCTTTCTCCAGCTTCAAATTCTTAATTTCCAACAGGGGTCCTGCCTTTTCATCTTTGACTAGGCTTCCAGGCATAATGGAACTTGTGTAGTTGACAAATAGTATGAATTTTAAGTAATGCATGTGTTAAAGTTATGGGAGCTGTGTGCCCCCCCAAAAAACAAAAACAAAAACAAAAGCAAAACCTGCCAAGCACTAGAGAACCCTGGGACATTACATTGAATTTTTTTTTTGTTGTTGTTAAGTGTATTAAGATTTCCAATCCTTAATCATCACTGGGAAAGGATTCATAGAACCCAGAAGTTTGCTAGAGGAGAAAGGAAAGTCACAAATATCTCCAGGGGCAATTCTCTGAGATGAACTAATGTGGTCCTGACCATTTATTTTTCATAGAGTTAACTCCTAAGGACCTCACAGCACAAGTATCTCTTTTAAAAGATTAAGTTATTTTTTTTATCTCTCTGTGTAGGGCCTGCATAAGCATGCTGTATGCACACACGCACATGTGTACAGACCAGAGGCCAGGCATCTTTCTCAATTTCTCTTCATCTTATTTTTTGAGACAGTGTCTTGTGCCAAACAGAGAGTTCATCAATGGTCTACACTGGCTGCCTAAAGAACTCTGGAGATCTTCCTGTCTCTACCCTTAGCCGAGCCCTGAGATTACAGACATACCAGTACGAAGACCTTTATATGGGTACTAGGGATTTGAAATCAGGTTCTTATGCTTGTGTGGCAGGTATTTTACCAATTGAACTATTTCCTCAGAACCTCAGTGGAGACCATGGGTATTAGGAGTGGAACATTATGGTTTAAAAGTGCATGTTTGTGAGTCAAGTTGACAAAGGGTTAAGTGTGGTAGTTAAAGGTTAAAGATAGTTTTAACTGTCAACTTGACATAACCTGTAATCTCGTGGTGAGAGTCTCAGTAAGGGATGGTCTACACTGGGCTGGACTGAATAAGGGATTTTGTCTTAATTAAGTTTATTGATGTGTGAAGACCCAGCCCACTGTGGGTCCAAACATTGCCTCAGCAGAATTTCTGCACTGTTGTGAGTGGGGAAATCCAGCTGACATAAGCAATCCAGTGAACAAGTATGCATCCATTCCCTCTGCTCTTGACTGTGGATGTGACGTGACCAGCCATCTCAGGTTCCTGCCTTGACTTCCCCTCAATGATTGGCAGTAACTTTGAACTGCAGGCTGCATAAACCTCTTTCCTCATATGTTACTTTTTGTCAGGGTGTTTTTATTATAGCATCAGAAATAAAAACTAAGACAAAAACTCTTCTCTCTCTATGCTAAGCTGTTCCACAGCTCCTTTCTCAGTCCCTGGTGGGGAGGTTTGAGCTGGGGCCACCAGTGCTCGGGAATGTGCAGCCTGAGCTGTGTACTATGGATGAACAGTAAGCTATCTTTCCATTTCCTGGAGCAGGTCCTAGCAGAGGGTTATAATTTGGGAGAAAAAGTTTACATCCCGGTGAAAGAAATACCATCATCAATGAGTCAAGCCATGGGGCTGCTCCTTTTCTGGACATGCACTGATTTACAAAGCACACTGACAATAATGTAGTGGAATGTTTGGTCTGGAGGTCTGCTTTGCTAGTTCTTTTTCTGCCCAGCACTAACCTGGGAGTGTAAATTTTAAAAGGAGTTATTTCTTATGCAAGTTTTATGCATTTTCCCTCCAAGGAGTAAGTGAAAGCCTTTTGAGACACTCTGCATTTCTTGGAAGAAGGCTGCTATAAATTAATATAGAGCCCCCTTTCTCTTTGCAGGCCCACAGGACACACAGGATGATGCCTCCACATCACGCCCAGGGACAGAGTGAAGCTCTCACTGGCCTGTGTCAGAGAAGCTGCTTCTCAGCTTTCCCCCAGACCCTCCTCCCCCCCACCTGCCTCTTCCCTGTAAATTTCCCTAAGTCTCTAACTCTGACTGGTTTTCATTCTTCTCTACAGTCTGTGGACACAGAGCCCTTGGAAAGAAGATTGTGATGGGCTAAAAGTTGTGAACCTTCTGTGGGCAAGGCCCATACTTGGTACAGCCAAAGAAATTCTGTGGCATCTGCTCCTGAGTCTAGGAATCACAAGTTAGCCAGCTCCCACTCCGCCCCAAGAGACAGCCTCTCCTCATCTATTACCAAGAAGCAGTAGAATTTAAGGAAAGGGATGATACCATATTTAAGGGACTTGAAATTGTATACATGACATTCCTGAGTTAAGTGCTAAAATACAGTCCCTTTATTCATAAGAAAAAATAGAAATGCAGTTAAAACTTATCACTTAAAAACCATTGCGCTAAAGAGAAATGGAAAAGTATGTTGACATAAAACATGAACAAAACTATTCATAGTATTGGTGGGGCTAGGATATAGTTCAGCATGGAGGGCTTGTATAGCACTGTGCATGGTCCAAGGTTCAGTCCTCAGCACTGGGAAAGAAAAGTGGGAGGGGATGAAGTATCCACAGCAGCATTTCCAATATAGGCAGAAAGGGGAAAGAATTCAAACGCTACCAATGAATGGATAAGCATAAAGTGGTATATCTATATAATGGAATACTAGTCAGCAGCAGAAATGTATGACATGATAGAGATGACAGCATGGATGACTTTTTAAACATCTCCCTAAATAACAGAAGCCAATCACAAGGGAAGCCAATCACAAGCCAATCACAATCACATCCACTCCATATTTCTGGAATATATAGACGTACTAAATACAAAGAAAGCGGAACAGTGGTTGGCTGGGACTTGGAGAGAGGGACTGGACTTTGGGAGACAGTAGAATGGTGCAGAATTTCTCTGGGTGGTGATGAAAATGTTCTTGAATTAATTGAAATGAAGGTTGCACTTGGTAACTGCATTTAAAAACCACTGAATTTTACTTGTAAATGGAAGAATTGCATGGTACATTGATTATATGTCAATAAAGCCTTTAATATTTTTTAAAAGATACCTTAAGACCTGGACTGTCTTTCTTCCTTTGAATCTAATTGTCTTCTAATTAATGTGTCCAAAATTAAAAGTAGATCCTACAAGCAGAAAGGAGAATGTAAAAATGCACTGGGTTTCCTGGAGAGATTCTGACTCCAGCATCAATGGATACCCACAATGTTCATATCGACATCCTCTTTGAACTTAATAAAAAGATAGGATTTTCATTGATATAAAGCCATTAAAATATATTTAAATGGGGGCTGGAAAGATGGCTTATTGTGGTTAAGGGCATGTACTGCTCTTGCAATAGACCATCTTAGTTGGGGTTTCTATTGCTGTGATGAAACACCATGACCAAAAGCAAGCTGGGGAAGAAAGGGTTTATTTGGCTTCTCTTCCACATCACAGTCCATCACTGAAGGAAGTCAGGATAGATCTCAAGCAGGGCTGGACTCTGGAGGCAGGAGCTGATGCAGAAGCCATGGAGGCGTGCTGCTTACTGGTTTGCTCCTCGTGGCTTGTTCAGCCTGCTTTCTTACAGAATCCAGGATAACCAGCCCAGGGATGAACCCACCAGCAATGTGCTGGACTCATTGGTTGGGCCCATTGATTCCCCACCAATTACTAAGAAAAAGCCCTACAGCCTGATCTTATGAAGACGTTTTCTCAACTGAGATTCCCTCATTTCAGATAACTCTAGTTTGTGCCAAGTTGAAATAAAACTAGCCAGCACAATTGACCTCTTGTCAGCTTGACACACAAACACATCACTGTTGAGATATAACTGTTCCTTTCTTGTTCTTACCCAAGATCACACATTAATCTCAACATTATAATTCAAAATTTAAAGCCCCACAGTCCTTAAAAATTCAATCTCTTTAATATAGGCAGTCTATTTTAAAAATCCAGTCTTTTAAAACTGAAAGTATCTCAATTGTGGACACCTGTAAAATCAAAAGTAAATTAGCATCTCAGTTCAAGAGGAAGAATCAGGGAACAGTCAAAATCTGAACAAAGCAAAACTAAACTCCAATAGTATAAATATCTTAACAACCAATGTCTGGGATGTACTCACAGTCTTCTGGGCTCCTCCAAAGGGCTTAAGTCACTTCTCTGACTCTGCAGTACACACAGTTTGTCTTCTAGGCTCCCACTGGCTACATTCCTCTACTGCTGCTGTTCTTGGTGGTCATCAGATGGTACTGGCAGTCTTCTGTTGCAATTGGTCTGCACTTTCACCACTAGCCTCTCTTGGGTTCTCTTCATGGTGCCAAACATCAATTTTCCTCCATGACCACTTCAATTCTGGCGTTTCAACTGAGGCTACACCTTCACCAATGGCCTGTCTTGGTCTCTCACAGTTCAAAGTCTCAGCTGTTCTCCATGACCCCTTCATGTTTTCAAAACCAGCATCACCTGGGTTACACTTACACTACTAAGTTTGGCTGCTAGTACAAGGTATGATCATGGCCACCTCTGGAACAGCTTTCATATGCAGATTCTGAGGAATCACTTCCCAAAAGATGTCACCTCAATGATGCTGGCCTCTTCTTAATCACCACTAATTCTCAATGCCAGCTGACCAGTTCTTATTGTCCCAGTAAAACAAAGGTTTTATTTCATTGGTTCTGGTCTTTTGTTAATCACAGGAAATTCTTCAGTCCCAGCTAATCAGAAGCACAAATTCTTAACTCAAAAATGCCCAGTATAGTTTTTCCTTCTCCCTGAAACTTCACAATCCAGGCCTCCATCATCTGTTCTGTTTTCAACATTCTTATTTTCCAATTTCCTATGCAACAGCTCACTGAGCTCTCAACACTCAATGGCTTTTCTACCACAAAGTTCCAAAGTCTGTCCACAATCCTCTCCAAAACAACATGGTCAGGCCCGTCACAGAAATACCTCACTGTTCTGGTACCAACTTGTCTTAGTTAGGGTTTCTATTGCAGTGATGAAACACCATGACCAAAAGCAAGCTGGGGAGGAAAGTGTTTAGCTTACACTTCCACATTGTGGTGTATCACTGAAGGAAGTCAGGACAGGAACTCAAGCAGGGCTGGACTCTTAAGGCAGGAACTGATGTAGAGACCATGGAGAAGTGTTGCTCAACTGGCTTACTCCTCATCGCTTGCTCAGGCTGCTTTCTTATAGAACCCAGAACCACACCCACATGGACTTACCTGCCCCCATCAATCACCAAATTAAGAAAATGCCCTACAGCCTTATCTTATGGAGGCATTTTCTCAATTGAGGTTCCCTCCTTTCAGATAACTCTAGCTTGTGCCAAGCTGTCATAAACTAGCCAGCATAGGGCCTAAGTTCAGTTCTTAGCACCCATGCTGAATGTCTCACAACCATCTGTAACTCTAGCTCCAGAGGATCCATGCTCTCTCCTGTCCTTCACAGGCACCTACACTAATATATGTACACATACACATAAACAGACATACACATATACACATAATTATATATAAGATAAATGTTTAAATACATAAGACACACATATATTTAAATGATTCTGAAAGTGATTTGTTAGAGTTCTCTGGTCCCCTTCTTCAGGTACCAACACTCCAACCTTCCCTGAAAGAAGTGATAACCCCATTTTCAGTTTACAAGCTGTGATTATTGCTGACCAACTGCCCACCGTATGCTTGAGGACTCAGGACTTCATCACTTGGCATATCCTGTTGAATGGGATGCTGACTGATGCCAGCTCCCATTGATCCATATGAACCAATTGGTAAAAAGTCAGCGAACTCTTGAGCCATTTGTCACACTCAATTTCCATAGCAATTCAAAGCATAGAAACTTAAAATGAGATAAACTTAGCAGTTGTAAAAGGAGCAATTATCACGCCTTCTTCCTTCTTTATCATTTCACTACATTTTATCACCACCAGGGATCTTGAGGTTACTTGAACTTATTGGCTCTGTAAGTGGAAAACTGTATAGTGAGTGGCATTCTGCTGGTATTTCAATTCCATGGTCAATGTTTCCCCTCAATAGCCTGGAGTTCATTCACTACGGAGGCAGTACTGATGGAATGAGACCAGTGCTATTGAGTAGGACTCCCCTTTCCTGAGGAGGACATTGTTAAATATTTGTCAGCTGTCCTGAGTGGCCCGCTAAAGATAATTCTACATCCCATTTCCCAGAACATGTGACAATAGTCTCACTTGAATAAAGGTCTTTGTAGCTGTAATTACTTTAAGAAATTTGATGACATAACCTGTATTATGAGACAAGGAGACAGCAGGGTGACACATACACATAGAGTAAGTGGGGGGCAGTGTGACCACAGAGAATGAAGTTAGAATAAACCAATAAGATCCCAGAGCCATCATAAATTGGTGAAGACAGGAACAGAAGCTTCCATCTTGTATCTTGAGTCAGCATGGCTGCACAAACTCTGTGATTCTGAACTCCTGCTACCAGAAATATGAAAGAATAAATTTCTGTTTTAAATTGATCAGATTTGGTAATAAAAAACCAAATACACCACAGTGCCAATGTAGTCTTGTCCTGTGTGTGTGGGGATGAGCACATGCCCAATGGGAAGTCAGCTTCCCCTTGGAAGCAAACTCTCCTGTCGGGGTTTGCAAGGAGCTTTCAACTGCCACCATAGTGCCCAAGACAAACCAGTGCAGAAATGGGAAGTTGTAGCTCAGTGGGAAGCCCCTGCCAGTGTTGGTAAGAAAATGTATTAAATGAGTGAGCTAATTTCTTTTTAAATCAATTTCCTAAACAACAATGTATTATATTTTAGATTTTTATTCACACAGAAGACTGGAAATGTATAAGCTGCTATCTTTTTATTGATGTGACAGCAGTATTAATTATTTTTTAATTATGGAGCTCATGATTTCTGGACAGTCCTAGATTCATGTAAGTTAATTGTTTTTTTCCTAAGGAGAAGTTATTTAAAATACATTTAAGTACCTAGAAATTTTTATGAGATAACCTTTAAATGCCTTTACAAATCATATGAAACTATTTGGGTACTAAAGTGCAACTTAGAGGCAGAGTGTGTGTGTGTGTGTGTGTGTGTGTGTGTGTGTGTGTGTGTGTGTGTGATGTAATTTTAAAGCAAATGGCCCTCAAAGGGAGTGGCACTCTTAGGAGGTGTAGCTTCCTTGGAGTAGGTATGGCCTTGTTGGGGATTACTGTGAGGGCAGGCTTTGAGGTTTGCTATGTTCAAGCTATGCCCAGTGTGACAAAAAAATCAGTTCCTGTTGCCTGTGTAACAAGACATAGAACGCTCAGCTCCTTTGCCAGCAGCATGTCAGCGTGCACTCCATCATGTCCCACCATGATGGCAATAGACTGAACTGTAAGCCACCCCAATTAAATGTTTTTCATTATAAGAATTGCTGTGGTCATGATGTCTCTTCACAGCAATAGAAACCCTAACTAGGACAGTATGCTTAGTTTGTGAGAAGTCTGGATTTGATCCCTACAACACACACACACACACACACACACACACAGAGAGACACTAAATGAAAGGAAGAAAGAAAGAAAGAAAGGAAGAAAGAAAGAAAGAAAGAAAGAAAGAAAGAAAGAAAGAGTGGGAAGAGGATATTTAGACTTTTTTTTACTGGATAAATATTATTTACTAAAAATAAAATACAATATTCTGCAGTCTGCAGATGAAGGATTTTTCTAAGGCCATAAAATGTACATTGACACAACAACAGTATTAATTCAAGTCTACCCTCCAGCCACCACGATATTCCAGGAAATTAGGACTATTCATGATGAAGCTAAAGGAAGTTGGTAGAAAATAAAAACTTAGTTTTAGAACTTCCCATCCCACCCCACTCCCTGTGTTTATACAGAGACTCATTATGTAGCCCTGGCTGGCCTGGATCTTGCTGGACCATACTGGCCTTGAGCTTGCAGAGATCCACCTGCCTTTGCTTCCCAAGTGCTGGAATTACAGGCGTGTGGTACTGAGCCCCAAGATTCCTCATTGTATACCACCACTGTAGCCTAGAAAACTGCAAACACATCTGGTCTATCAAAGACAAAGGTAGACAGACTCAAGTAAGGTTTACAGAAAAGACAAGAATACAATTTTCTTTCCACTATCAAAAAAAAAAAACACTTAAGTATTACTCATTCTCAGTAACTCTGGTTAAGGGCAACCCTGCAAATTTGCTTTTATTTCACCCCACTTCCCTAAAGCTAAAAAGAAACTCACCACCAAAGTTGAAATATAAGGAACTGGAAAAAATCAGTGATTTGTTCCTTGATGGTAACTTTACAGCAAAGATACAAGTGTTTCTTTACACTAAATTGTTTTCTTCATGTGGAAACGGCTGATAGAAATCTAGGAATGGATATAATTAAGAACTGTGTGGCTCCTTCTCCAAAATGCCCCCTTTTCTTTTCTTTGAAGTCAAGCAATTCAACATTTGCCTAGGAACTGGAGTTGGGGACCAGAGTTAGGCCCTAGAGACATTTCAAAGCTGCCTAGACAAAGGCTCAGAATGACTGCACTGGGGAACCATCCTGCCTTGGACCCAAATAGAAATTGATGACCTAATATATCTTTCCCAGCACTGACGGCCATAGTTTTATGAGCATCAAGAACTGGGCGTCTGCCATTGTCAACAACAGAGCTTCTCCCTAGCTTTTCCATGCACAGACACTAAGCACCCCAAAGGCATGCTGCAGTCTCTCTTGGCCTAGCATGTGGCTTCTAGTTTTTCTCACATGTGGGATAAATCTCTGTTCTTGAAGGATGACCCTTCAAGGAGGGGAGTTGTTACTATTGCTCTAACATCTTATCTTGGTTGCAGAACTCTGAGCCGAAGCCATGAGGTTTTCCTGAGACACCTGCAGTGAAGATAATGAAGCTTTGGTTAATGGCTCTTCCTTCTCAGGGCCCCTTCTAAAGCCTGGGACCTGATTGTGTGTTTGGGATTTTGAATCCTCTTTATTGAGTTCTCTTAATTGTATAAGCTATGGAGCCCCCCTTATGGTGACCTCTTGGAGAAAAATAGACCAAAATTTATCTTAATGAAAGCATAAAGATTAAACGCAGGGCTGGAGAGATGGTTCAATGGTTAAGAATGTTTGCTGCCCTTCCAGGACTTGAGTGCAGTTCCCAGTATCCATGTTGAGAAGTTCATAGTCGCCTATATCCCCAACTCCAGGGACTCTAACTTCCTTTTCTGGCCTCGCTGACACCCCCCAAGGATATGCTACACATACACAAGAACACACACATACAGATAAACATGATTAAACATAAATATCTCTGTCTTTTATGGGCATCCCTTTACCTCTATCACATCCTCATCAGCCTAAATCTCCTGAGTTTGTCTCTAGGTATCAGTTGTACTTTCTTAACCACAGCATTAAGTCACAAACTAGCCAAAGTTATCCACATCGCCTCCTCGATGAGAGAAGATTTCCTTCTGGAGTAATAGTTGCTACAATGGCTCATAAACTCTGAACAGTGGAAGAACTTCCATGCATGTTCTTCTTCTTCACTCTGCAGTCTTAGTTTTCCAATGTCAGTTCAGTTTGCTTGCCAGTAAAGTCAAAAGGTTTGGACTAGGCTTCCAGACTTTGCAATAAGGGCTCTCCAAGGACCAAGCTGTAGGAATGCTTGTTGTTATTCTGATTACAGAAGTGACGCTGTGTATCTATGCATACATATATACATGCGTACACAAAAGTAACTCGAAACAAAAATATGCAGCATACAAAATGAAAATCTAAAGTCCTACATAGCTAAGGAAAGCAGATTTTTTCCAAGATACACATTAACATTTTACAAAGTAAAAAAGAATTCTACTCCCTTCTCAGCAGTGTATCTTGAATGTTTTCTAATGCCAGTCTGTAGAAAAGATTGTTTTAACCTTTCAGTGGCTCCATTGTACTGTACTATATGGTCAAACCATATTCCCCTTAACCATTTTCCTGTGAGTGTTACAGAGGGACTGGGCTTTTTCCAGTCCCTCTGTAACACATATTCTTGCAAAACATCATATCTCACTTGAACACTTTTGAACAGTTGTCAGTATATTTCGCCATGAAGAATTCCTAGTAGGTGGATTACTATCAGGTCAAGAGTTTGAACATTTCATTTTGATAGCTGTCATTAGATTCCCCACCAATAATTTTATATCTCTTTACACCCCCTTGTGAAAAAGTAAGGTGAAATGCTTTTTTCTTCTACTCCCTGAGTGACACTGAAGTCCTGTAATCTGGGCAGTCTCGTCAGGAGTAAAGTGGTCTAGCCTGTGGAGATTTTGCTATTGCTATTGTTTGTTTTTGTTTGTTTGTTTCAGCCTTTGTTAGGAGCTAAAAGAGACATCAAAAGTGTCCTCTTTCCTTGAACTCTGCTCTGGGGGAGCCAGCAACTAGACAGAAAACTAGTCAATTCAAGATGTAAAAAAAATGTTACCACCTCTTACTTGTCTCTGGATGCAGTTACTAGACAGCTTACCAGAGAGTAAATAGGGA
This sequence comes from Cricetulus griseus, assembly GCF_003668045.3. Lineage (NCBI taxonomy): Eukaryota > Metazoa > Chordata > Mammalia > Rodentia > Cricetidae > Cricetulus > Cricetulus griseus. The sequence goes on along the minus strand of NC_048595.1, from coordinate 65,242,783 downwards.
AGGGTATCACAGATAGAACCCTTAGTAATTGAGCTGGTACAGAAATGCAAACTGCTCCTGATTTTTGGCTTTGATTGAAACAGCACATTTGACCTAACAGCATCAGCAGGTTTACATCTGAACAATTCTTCAATTTCATCCTTATGTCTATTTAATCAAAGTAGTTTGAAAAAAATCTACTATTTTCAGGTACATGAAAAGAGAAGCTGACCCTGTCCTTTAGTGAATGACAGGGTTTGTCAACTTGTAGTCTAAGGTTGTCTAGTGGTTACCATGTTTGCACCTCTGGCAGCAGGGACTATCCAGACACCAAAAGAGGATGGAGAGGTCATCCAGTCAGGAAACTAAGGTGCTGCTCTACAGAGCCTTGACTTGAGAGAGAGAAAGAGAGAGAGAGAGAGAGAGAGAGAGAGAGAGAGAGAGAGAGAGAATTGACAAAGGAGTAAGACAGCAAGGGCAAAGGGTCCTGGTCTTGCAGCCCTAATCCCCACAGAGCAGCCTCCCATTGACCTGCTTGTTTATATAGTAGGCTTATCTACACCTTAATCTGGAACAGGCTGGCTTCTTGTTTTCCACAATTTCAAAGTAGACATGTAACAAACAATGCCCGTCTCACAATAGTGTAGGTTACTAAACAATACTAAATGCAAAATGCTTTGCCTAACCTTACAGATGAGGAGTAAATGTTTGGTACTTATTAGAAAAGATTTTACTTTGAAAAGGGACTCTGCTACTTAAAGAAAAGAAAAGACCAAGTTTTGAAACCACCAATTTGTTTCTTGTCATGTCTAAAATAAGGCAATTAATTCCGAATTACATTTTATTTATTTCTTGCTTCCTGCAGCAAGAGTTCCTTTCATTCTCAGACCCTATCTTTATTTTGTGGACAGGGCTAGAGGCTCTGAGTAAACCACCCTCCTTACACACCAACAGGCTTGGCTCTGCCACTAAGGGTGGCCAGAAGATGGCTACGCTAGCTTCATTCCGCTGCTTTGTAAAAACATGATGGTACAAACGCTACTTAGATGCCATTTTCCCCATAACTCTATGAGCACTTGAAAGGACTTGAGAAATAAACTTCTACTCTCTGAGACTGGCTGAGTTTTTTAGTCTTGGCCAGACATCTTTAAAAGGAAGAATTGGTCCTACAGACATATGCTCTTATCAGTCCTTTGCTAAAGAGAGCTTGTCTTTGTGTAGGGGAAGTTTTCAAGTCTTACTAATGAATCACAGACACAAGGCAGGAGGGAGAGAGCATCTAGCATTTTCCTTTCTGACTGGTCTAATATGAGACCAAAAGCAATAGAGTGGAGTAAACCTGCCAGACTGTATCCTTTCTACCCAGAAACTCTTTCAGTGCTAGTCACCGCCGCAGCCTGAGAGCCAGACATGGGTTTAGGGAGGGGCTTCTCTGTGTCAGGGACACTCAGGGTCTGTGGTCGACTTAGGAACAAGTAGACATAAAAACTGTAGAATTAAGGGATGAAAACATCATTTAATGAAACCCCACCCTCCAGACGCTCTTGATCAAAGTCTGTGCTTGCACTAAGACAATCGATCTACAGTTGCATACATAAAATTTTGGCAACACTCTGTCCTCAGTGCTTTCAACAGAGGCTTTAGCCCCTGAGTCTGGGCATCGTCCCAGAACTCAGATCCAGTTGCATTACGCATACCAGAAGACACACCACCGCAGCTGAGGCCCGTGCAACCACTTTCTTTTAGCCTCGCGTCTGTGAGAAATTACTTTCCAAAAACATAAGTGAAACCCGATGTCTTCTCTGGGTGGTTATTTTTGCGCCTAAGAAGTCAATAAAAGTCTCCAGATTTATTAGACAGCTCTGCTGCGGAAGACAAGACCACTTCCCATTCCCTAGCGGAAACGTGGGCCTTTCCTCTCTCTAACTTTCTTACCACACATTTTTAATTTATTCATCTCTTTTATTTCCCCCACCTCAGAAAACTTGTCAGAACTCTCAAAGATAAGTGACTTGGCCTGTACTACATTTCCAGTCTTCTGCATCCCAGAATGATAGAGCAAACACACTGTTGGATCCTTGGGCCTCTCTTCTTTGCCTCACATTTTAGAGAGACTCCTCTTTGTGCTGGAATCAGCAAGGAACTTTGCTGTCTCTCCCTCCATCACACAGCACTCAGTAATAAGTTATCCTCCTGTGAGAGTTCTCTTAGCCATGCCCCAGTGGCCATGACAATGACAGTCATCTTCAATTCTTTTTTGGGCAACAGTTCTTACTGAGCCTGTTTCCTTTGTCACTGCATTGAGAAGGAGGGATGAAAGATGAGGCAAGATCAGTCTCTTAGGGGAGAGACAGATGCTAATGAGTAAAATTCATTTGGTATGACAGGCTCCATCACAGTCTACTAGGGACACAGATTCGGACAGGAAAGGCCACAAAAGGCTTCTCAGATATTCTAATATATGTGTTTAAAGATAAGTAGGCACTCATGGATTAAACTGGGGAAGGTACAATAGGAAGAGGGGGCCATGCATGCTGGCAAAGGCCCGGGGCTGTGAATTTGGGCCTGGCACAATTTGGGGTCTTAGAAGCTGTGAATAGGGAATGATTGCCAAAAGATTATGAGCAACCTACATTCACATGTGAAGGTGGGGATTGTTTTAGACAATGAGGAACTGTCCGTGGGGTTTAGCTTTGGAGTGACTGTGGCATCATAATCAACTAGCAGCCAGCAAGGATGGAAGGGAGAGGAAGATTTGCAGAAAAGGTCATGGAGCACTTATGAGCAAGCAGTGGAGTGGTAAAACATTCCTGTCCCAGAATGGCTTGAAGGATTGCATTTTGAATGGAAATTACCTCCCTAAACCTCTTAATGTTAAGTTGTTGCATCAACATATTTTTTTTTCTCTATATTCTTCCCAAACTGACTTGAATTGGGAAGACATTCCTTGGTTAAATTGTGAGCCACCAGCTCTGGCTGTGCATCAGGGAATGGCAGGGTTGCGACATGGTCATGGGCACGTAGAGAGCTTTGTGTCAGAACTACCCTGACTAGCCCGAGTTTTAATGATTCTCGTGCTTTTGTGTCATCGGATCTCTCTTTATGGGCATCATGTTTGGGTGATGACCTCGCTTCCACTCAGCCTACCTTGAAGCTGTGAAGGCAAAGGGGCCTTGTTTGTATCACTCATCCGATTTTGGCAAAGCAGAGTAATTGAAGTATGCCCTCACATGACCATAAGCTTGCTCCCAGAGAACTTCAGCAAAACATCTATATTGTTTCCTCAACTGTATAATGCAACATCATTGACAGCTCCCTCAGAGGTTTGGTATGAAGAATGAATAAGAATAAAATGAACTGATGAGAATTAAATGAAGCCAAATTACAAAGTGCTTTACATAAGTAAGCTGTAGCAATGTCTCAATATTCTCTAAGTCATGTATTTTGTCTTTACTTAAGCAGTTTCTGATGAATGCATGATCATCACTGCCTTTGTGGTCTGCATATTTTTTGCATGAAAACTGATTCTCATGTCATTCTCCCTTCATGTAGCCCTTTCCTTCCTACTCCTGTCTGACTAAAGAACAATTAAGTGTGCTCATCATATATTTCTAACACTTCTTATTGAAATTGAATATATATATATATGTATATATATATATATAGTTTATAGAGTGTTAAGGTTTACTCATTAATGAAACTCTAATCCCAACACCCATAGATAGTTAAACTTTCTCTCCTTGAGGGAAAAGAGCACATTCATTTTTTAAAAATCAAGTGAACAATGTCAGTGGTAAGAAGCCAAGTCACATAGAAAGATAAATGTTTGGGGATGCTGATCCATAGCACAACGAAGTTAAATACTTAGCTTTAGGCTAAGCTTAACCTAGCTTTAGGCACAGCCCTGCTTAACAAGAAGGGTAAGGAATAACTATGATAAGGATAGATTAGTTTTAGGACCAAAGAAAGCTAAAAATCCAGGAACAGCCAGATCACTCCAACAGTGTTGTTTCCATAGACTTGGAGGGTCTCTTGTAATGCAGTGAGTCACCTTTATGGCAGGACATTTTAAACCCCTTTATCTCTGGGAATTCTATTCCTTTCTTTTTTAGGACATGGCTTCCAACCCTCAGAGGACCACCCTTTTCTTACAGTTGTACAATGACCCAGTTATCTTTTGAACTTCCTTATCTTTTCTTCAATGTCAGCTTTGGATGTAATGTTTCACTCTTCTGTTGTAGGAGAAAAAAAATACCGTAAAGAACTGTTATTACAGTTTAACTGTTCTTGGTTCAGAGATGGTTTCACCTGTGCAGGTCCTGCTGCACAAGCATGAGAGCCCGAGTCTGGATCCCCAGTAGCCATGTAAAAATCTGGTCATGATCACAGGTGTCTCTAGCCTCAGAGATCTGGAAAAGGCCATAGTGATAGACAGATCCCTGCAACTCATTGGCTAGTAGCCATGTCAGATCAATAAGAGCAACTGGGAAAACCAACGTCCACCTTTGACTTACAAACACTGTAAGGATTCAGGCATTGCCCTGGTCTGACCCCTGTCACCTGGCAGAATGCACTTAAGCAGTACCCTAGTCAGCCCAGGGTTCTATGGCTGCTATGTCACTATGTAATCTGCATGCAGGTTCAAAGGACCTTTAAAAGAAAAACTCCACCCACTCTTCTCCCTTCTCTTCTCTCCTCTCTCTCTCTCTGAGGAGGCAGTTCTGTCTGTACCCCTCTGTCTCTGTGTCTCTTGAATTTTCTCTTTTCTTCTCTTATTTCCTTACCTCCCCCTCAATAAAACTTGTCATATAAGCCAAGTCTGCAGGTCTCTGTTTCCCTTCTGCCTGGCATCCCATCAGCTCCTCACCTGCCGAATTCACTTTGTTCCATATTCCTGACATACACACTTTCATAGATTCACTGAGAGACTCTCTCTCAGACAATACTGCAGGAGCCTGGAGGGGTGGCTCGGCTGGCAGTTAAAATCACTTGCTGCTCTTGCAGAGGTGACTCACAACCATGCATAGCTCCAGATCCAGGGGATTCCATGCCTTCATATGACTTGTATCGATACCTACACACATGGAGTACACATATATACATGCAGGTAGAACACTCATACATGTAACATAAAATAAACACACACACACACACACACACACACACACACACACACACACACACACACAAAATAGAAAGAGCAATTGAGGAAAACTGGGTATCAACCTTTGGCCCACACAGATGCATGTCTATATACATGCATACACCTACAGAACAGTAATATAAAACAATTCCTGTCCCTGCTTCTATGATATCTGCATATCCATCTTCAGGGCTTTCCATGGTATGGTGGGCACTTCTTTAAAGAAAGTCAGATTTCAGTGGATGGGGAGTGGAGCTCTAGGTTCTAACTCCGGCTCCAACACTAATCATTTGAATGATCTTTGGGCAAATGACTACAACTTGACTATTACCCTCTGCCTCAGAAATGGAAATGTTCACAAACTTGGAGTGCCTAAGGCATGTTTGTTCCTTCCAACAGCATTTAGATGAGGCAGCAGACAGCTGTATGGGGGAACTTTATGTAAGAAGTCAGAAGAGCTGGCCATGTAAATCCTAAATCCTACGTCCTTGCTCCATTCACAGCAGCAGCCTCCTTTAATAAGGCTTGAGCATTCCTGGGTCCAGTGGGCTTATAACTTCCTAATGCCCTTTTGTCTGCTTTGCTCAGACACAAAGTATCAGTGGCTATTTGTCAATGCACCTGCACTGGGAAAAAGTAAACATATTTAACCAGCAAAATATGGGCAGTGCCTTCTGTGGAAGAGTATGCAAGAAGAGCCCTGGTCTGCCCCAGGTGGTCGTGAGGGACTCTGAAGCTCCTGGAGTAGAGCAGAGGGTGGGCATCACAGGACAGGCTTCCAGTGGCATCTGTACACCATGATGCAAGCAGCATATGGACCACCCGCCATCTGAGAGCCAGTCTGGCCAGGCTGCTCACTCCTCGGAGTCCAGAGTCTCTTGGGCCCCAGGTCTCTTTTTGAAAGTAATAAAATGAAAGAAAACCAGGACAAAATAATCCTTCTTGCCATGGTCGCTTTGTTCATTTACCAACTGGCCTTTGCATTTCTGAGTTTGATTTCCTGGTACTTACTGACCAATATGCAACTCATTTCCAGCCTAAAGATAAAATGCTACTAATTTTAGCCACTTTATAAACAAAGTGAAATTCTTAAATAATGTTAAAGAAAAAGCACCATACAGAATTTATACCAGTTCTAAAACACTAATAGAAATAAAACACATCAATAAATTATCTGTTTTCTTGCTAGGCTTTTCAATTTGGAAAACATTCTGATGTTTTCTTCTTTTTTCATTTTTAATTTAGCCATGGCTATTTTTCAAGTGGAATTAATGACCAAAAGCTAGTCCCATTCTCTAATTACAGTAAGAGACACTAGACAAGAGGATCCAGACACTGACCCATCTTGGCTCAGATGGCTCTGGGCAGTTTTACTGTGTGCTGGCTGAGTACCTGGGGCCAGGAAACATCTGTTGTAACATGCGGTCCAGCGGGTGCTCTGCTTAATTATAAGATGGCATTGCAGTGTCCCTTTGAGCCGGCTCGCTGTGGCTCCTCATGCCTCTCCATCAAGCAAAGTAAAATTTTTGATGTTCTGTGAACTGAACAAAATTTCCAACTCAAGGGTGGAATCACTTTGAGAGTGAAAAAGTTAAAACTTTACCTCCAGGAAAAGGTTGAGGACAGACAAAACAAAGACACACTTCTGACAGCCATTGAGAAGCTGGGGTAGGCTGGGCTTTATCTGAGTGGTGGGGGCCAATTCAAAAATGACTTGTGCTTCTAGAAGTGTGTGCTTGGGGCTCCCTCCTCTTTCAGGGACCCTGTTTGGAAGGACAAGTACAATGAGAAGCACAGGGACCACTAGTTCACCTTGAGTTAGAAGACTAGCTTCTGTAAGGAAGGTCCTGGGCTCAGAATTTATTCCTGGGGCATTACCTGAGCAAACTGCAGGAGCACAAATCTCTCTAGCAGCAGTGAACCCTCACCTTCCCAAATCCTCTGCCCAGATGGGAGCAGCGAGGCCCCTGTTGGCAAAGTCTGCTTAGGAATATTTTGTCCCATAGCCCATAATCACTTCCAGACCATTGGTGTATTTTTGATTTACATCATGTTTCAAAGGATGATGTCCTAAGAATATTTTGCTCTATATTTTCTTCAATTGTTTAGATTTGTTGCCAGTTTTTTGTTTGGTTGGTTGTTTTTGGTTAAGGGGGAAGTTGATGAACTTTTAAACGTATCGTTGCTGGTTCTCAAATGGCAATTCTTTGTTCTTTCCCAGTTTCTCATAGAAAAAAAAAAGGCTGTATGCGTGTAGTGTGTGCGTGTGTGTGTGTGTGTGTGTGTGTGTGTGTGTGATGTGTGTGGTATGGTATGTGTGGTGTGTTTGGTGTATGTGGTATGTTTGTGGTGTGTGTGTGTGTGTGTGTGTGTGTGTGTGTGTGTGTGTTATGTTGTAAAGGAAGGCAAGCAGTAGCATGACATTTATGATCTGTGGCTCTGTTAGGACAGAAGTTGACACACTCAGGGCCTCCCACCTAAGGTTTGGAACAGGCTCGGGAAGGGCAGCCCTGTAGCAGGCTTTTTTGAATTGCCAACCCCCAAATCATGACACAGAGACTTATTATTAATCAGGAAAACTTGGCCTTAGCTTAGGCTTGTTTCTAATATACTCTTATAACTTAAATGAACTCATTTCTATTGGTCTATGAGCTTTCGTGTGACTCAGAGCTTTCAACTCTCCTCCTGCATGTCCTGCTTCCTCTGCGTCTGCCTGGCAACTATGCCTTCTTCCCCCCGACGGCTCTGTCCCCAGAAGTCGCACCTAACTTCTTCCTGCCTAGCTCTTGACCATTCAGCTCTTCACTAAACCAATCACAGTGACACATCTTCACACAGTGTAAAGGAATATTCTGCAACAAACCCCATGTTCATTTTAATCACATCCCATAAAAAGAAGTAGCAGCAGAAGGGTTAAGCTCTAGACAAGGAAATATCTCTAAATCAGAAAACAAAGGAATGCTTGCATATTAGGGAAGATGATATCAGATCAGCCTGTGGATTTCAAGCAATCATGCAACATTATGATTCCCCACTGGATATGTGTTCTATGGATATTGCTCTTTTGGTGTCTCTGTGTCCCAGGGTTGTACACTTGAAGGGCTCTGTTCAACTTTGCATGTCAGGGTTTTGAAGAAATAATTACAATAAAATATTTTTAAAACAGCCCGGCCTTATGTGAGTGAACACAACATTTTCCAAAGCTTTGAAAATCTTTTTGTTAAAAATACGATTTTTATTTTGCCCCTTTTCTTCCTTTCCACAACTCCCACCCCCCATTATTTGAGCTTTCTGTTCCTGTCCTATGCTGAGGAACGAAAGGAGACCTTCCGAAGACTATCTCTAACACAGCAGTGTGCAGCTAGAGTGTGGGAACTCATCATGGATCTCCTTTCAGTGGGACACCCCTTGTGGAACATAAACAAGCGGGAAAGTCCATTTGTGTCTTAACGTCATCTCTAGCAACTGCAGCGACAGTCATAATATCTGAGTGAACGTCCCCGAGGGTCATCTTGTGAGCAAATGATTATTAATTGAGGTTCCTAAGAATTGAAAGATGGCTCATTCAGAAAAAGTGGGAACTTTGCTAAACTATAAGTAATTGAAGACTAGGCGTGTGAATTATCATAAAAGATGAAGGATCTCTTAAAATCAGAATTAATTAAAAGTGAAAAAGACAAACTGGATACAATGAAGGCCACAGATTAGGGGCTGTGATGAATGCCCATCTTATGTCACAATTTTTTTTGTTTTTTTGTTTTTTGTTTTTGTTTTTCGAGACAGGGTTTCTCTGTGGCTTTGGAGGCTGTCCTGGAACTAGCTCTCGTAGACCAGGCTGGTCTCGAACTCACAGAGATCCGCCTGCCTCTGCCTCCCGAGTGCTGGGATTAAAGGCGTGCGCCACCAACGCCCAGCTATGTCACAAATTTTAAGATTTGTTTTTAAGTGTGTGTGTGTGTGTGTGTGTGTGTGTGTGTAAGTGCCAGTGTTCTTGGAGTACAGGAAAGAATGTTGTATCCCTAGAGCTGGAGTTACAGGCCATTGGGAGCCACCTGACATGGGTGCTAGACAATGGACTATGATCCTAACCACTGACCCACCTCTCCAGGGCCTGCCACAATATCTCCTTTCTCTCAAAGCAAGGAAATAACTGAGTTAGAAATTATGTTTAGTTGTCAGTGACAAGTCTTGATTAGTTAAAGTGGCTTAAGGATAGATACTTGGGCAGTTACTTTTTCTATTCTATTCTGTTCTTTTGTTTTTGAGACAATCTTGCTTGGCTGCCCAGGGTGGCTTTCAACTCACTTTGTGCTCCAACCATGATGGCTCTTCCTGCCTCACCTCCCCTGTAGTAGGATTATAGGCACAAGTCACCACTCCTACCCTACAAGGTTGTTTTTTATTCAGAAAAGGGTTCTGTCTTTGCCCCCTCAACTTTGGGGACCCACACCCTTCAACTCTCTGCTTTGCCATACTTATTCCATAACATCCCCCTAGCCATCATGTATTGTCTTGATTTATAAAAGAGAAAAGGGGGTTACAAAATGGTACCTCACACAGACATGTGACAAAGTTTGGCCAATGAACTAAGTGTTTTAACACACTTGTGTAGAAGCTCCTTAAAGTGAGGTCACCAAGCCAGGTGAGGTTCCCTTTTGCAACCCCCTTTTGTCTTATAAATTGAGACAATACACGATGGCTAGAGGGATGTTACGGTATAAGAATGGAAAAGCAGAGAATTCTTCAAGCTGTGGAAGTTTTGTGTGTGTAACTAGAGTGCAGAAATGACCACATGCCTGGACGCTCTGAGTTGCTTAAAAATGACATTTAGAAATTGTTGCATTATTTTGTTGTCTTCATCCTACTAATATTGTTGGAGGATAAACATTTTTGAGAGCCTGCTTTTAAGAAACATGTGAGTTCATACATTGACAAAAGGTAGACATGGTAGAGTAGCTTGGGAGACAGTTTCTGGCAGGAATGAACATCTTGACCTCAGATGTCTCCACTGCTTGAGGTTTTTTTTTGTTTTTGTTTTTGTTTTTTTCTCACTTTTTTTTGTTGTGTTGCTAAAATCCCACCAATTACAGATTCTCTTCTAAAATGTCAATAATTCTTCAGAGATGAAGTATTATCACTAACAACATTGTTAGTTATTCTAATTATTTTCACGACAGTGCTCTTTGCCTGACTTCTATGACATTCCACCAAATCGAAGATGCTTGCTTTGTTTGTTTAGATTTTCTTCTCACTCAAGAAATAAAACATTCTCATAGCAAAACATTTCATTCTGAAAAAAAGAGACATCCCGTGTCTCCCATTCACTCCTGATTCTGAGATTCTTTCCTTCCTTGAAGCACTAGTCAGAAACAGATTTTGTGTGAATAAGCACTCATAAATAACACACATATTAACACACATATACACACTCTGGAGGTATGTAAAAAGCTTATTTAACCCTAATTAACATGTTCTTCATGCACTACTCTCTGTTACATTGCTGCCAGAGCTGATGACCTGAGTTTGACCCAGAGTTCCACAGAGTGGATGGAAGCTGAGAACTAAAGTTGCCCTCTGACCCCCATAATCACACCATAGTGTGCATGTGTGTGTGCAGACACATGTAAATATATAAAGGTAATAAAAGATAAAGTTAAAACTTCATTGGAAAATGTTTTAGCATTATGCATAACTGCTATATTAAAAACAAAATAAGGCCTGCCTATTAAAATTGGAAATTTTGGACAGTGTGAGGCATGTTATATTTTTGGAGTACAGAACATTTTGTCTCAATGTTTTATTGTGAAGGCAATAGTGTTTCTATAAGTGTTTCTTTGGGTCTTTTTTTTTCCTGTTTTGTGCTTTATCTGTTTATTTTTATTTTATCTTATTTTATTATTGTTATTATTACTACTGTTATTGTAAGATGCTTGTTTATTTTCTAAGGAAAGAGAGGGTGTGGATTTGGGTGAGCAGAGTGGTGGGGAGGAGGACCTGGTAGGAGTTTCAGGAGAGGAAATTATAATCAGAATATATTGTATAAAAATCTATTTTTTAAAAAATAAGTATAAGCCGGGCATTGGTGGTGCACGCCTTTAATCCCAGCACTCGGGAGGCAGAGGCAGGCAGATCTCTGTGAGTTCGAGACCAGCCTGGTCTACAAGAGCTAGTTCCAGGACAGCCTCCAAAGCCACAGAGAAACCCTGTCTTGAAAAACCAAAAAAAAAAAAAAGTATAAAAATAAAACAGTAACCTAAACTTGTCTAGGAAAACCTTAAGGAGGATGTAAGGAGGATGCAATGTGTGAGGTGGTTGGGACTGTAATACCCTATGTGGCAGTGCTTCAGCAGAAGATACTGTGGTAGGGTCGCAGTAACTAGTTAACAACAATCAAAATTTCCCCAAAGCAGTCCCTATTGATGCCAGTTGTCCTGGCATCTTTTTTAATAGTTTCCACTTCCATTTTCAAGGTTTCCCAGTTTGGAAGACACATCTGTGATCCTTTGCAATAACAATTGGTAAATCATCATTAGTCTCAGCTGGGATGTATAGTAGGAAATTACCAATACGGAGTCAGGTAGAAATATAAGGGTATTTAATAGGGAAAAGCCTTACTTACAGAGCGAACCAGCCAGCCAGTGGTAGTCTGTACAGCAAGAAGCAAAGAGAACCGAAACCGAAATGCAGTCCCCCTACTCACTCTGACCACGCCCTCACAAGCCTGCTCAGGTACTCCTGTAGCCAGCCCCTAAGAAGGCATGGCTACAGCTTCCCCTACAATTCCCCTTTTAGTCTAAAAGAGGATTAAAACTTAACAGTATAAAGGTAAAATATAAGAAGATACAACAATCTGCTTATGTCACCTCCTAACTATCTATTTTAACTAAACCCTAAAGTCATCTGAAAGAGGTGTCCAAGCCTGAACACCTCCTTCCAAACCGAACCATAAACAATAGGAAGCTATTCCTAACTAGGTATATACACTATCCTGGATGACTCAAAAGCCCATCTCTACCACCTGACAATGGGGCTTGTCTGATTAAGACAGTGGGGCCTAGCCCTTATTCTTTCAAACCACACAATTTGGGGTTAGGTATTTACTATTATCTTCAGTTCCTTTGGCTTTCTGAAAGGGTTAATGATCACTTTGTGGTTGTAGCATAAGCACAGTAATTCACATGAAGGGCTTATTTTAACTACTTATATTGTTTATTATTTATGAACCCTTCCTACAACCTCATTGCTGCATGGCATCAGATGTCATCTTTTGAGGTTCATCAGGTGAATGGACAACATTCTCAATTGTGGTGCAGACACTGAAGAGAAAACCGAGACAACATAAACACTGACTGTTAGCCTGAGGAACCCATAGTATCCTGAGTCTTTCCAAGCTCTACAGAGCAGGAAAATCAGATAGTAGCCCTAACCAAAGTATGACTGTGTACTTCTGGTTTGATTCTGATGTTAAAATTTTTTTAAAATGTGATACTTTAATTGATTCTTTGAGAATTTCATGTAATTATTCTTGGTTTTATAAACCCCATTCTTCCCCCTGTATGTGAAGATATTTGAAAGTTCCACAACATTAGAGGATACAAGCATCCCGTGTGCAGCAGAGAGAACAGGCATCAAGATAAAGGAACACAGAGTGTCCGTAGAGTGAGCATCCGAAAGAGGGGCTAAGAACTCCTGCACTCACCCCTCTCTCAGGCATACAACTTACCAGGAACTGTAACTTTCTATACATTTATTATACCCTCAATCAGCCCCCAAATGCTCCCTCTCTCTGGCAGAAGCCGCCAACCAAACAATGAGGGACAATTGTTTGTTGAGACAACTTGGAAACTCCTGAGGCCTTCCAGGGAAGGATAAAGGAAGTTTGACTCAGAGTGTGAGCCCAAGTAGGAGGGGGACGATGGAGTTATTGAGAGAACAGGAACAGGTATTTTCCCATCATATTCATTTTCTTAAGATTGAATTCAGTTTCTGTGAAAAGCCGTTTTGTACAATAACACCCTCTTTATGGCTTCACCAACCGCGACATGAAAGACGCCTTGTGGCATGCTATGATTGCTGAATGCACACAAAAATCCCCTACTTGCTGGTTATGTTAATGATGCTAAGAATAAGGCTTTGTGAATACCTGACCTCTTTACTTAGTCTTAAGTCCTTCCGTGCCTTGGTATGATGGCATCTCTCTGGTTGGGGAAAAGGGTTACAGGGATCTGGATTTGTTTTCACACTACCAATTTCCTTCCACTTCTTCAGTTGTTAGATTTTTTTAAAAAAAGGATTTACCATTTATTTTTATTTTAAGTGAATGGATGTGAGCCTGGATGTGTGTGTGTGTGTGTGTGTGTGTGTGTGTGTGTGTGTGTGTGTGTGTGTGTGTGTGTGTGTGTGTGTGTGTGTGTGTGTGTATCCATCTGTGCAAGTACCCACAGAGGCCTAAAGCGGACATCAGAGAACCTGTATCTGGAGTTACAGATGGTTGGGATCTGTTTGGTATGGGTGCTGGGAGCTGAATTCAAGTCTTCCATAAGAACAGCAAGTGTTCTTAACTTAGAAGCATCTTTCTAACCCTAAACATTTTTAAAAACACAAAACAAAACAAACAAAAACAGCATCATTTGACCTGTTGGGAATAGGTCAAAATATATCTAATATATATTAATATATCTATATATATTAGATATATAGAGAGAATAGTTATTTTCTGAGTCTATGTAACCTTGGCAGTCCTGGAGCTTGCCATGTAGAGCAGGTTGCCCTTGAGCGCATAGAGATTGGCTTGCCTTTGCCTCCTGAGTGCTGGGATTAAAGACATGCACCACAATACCCAGCAGAAATAAATTTAAAGACAAACAAACCTTCTGTCTATCACCAGTAGTTCTTATCCAAATTATGACAAATTTTCTAAGCATTTCAAATACTAGAGTCAACTCAATAACGAGACCCATTCTGTGCTACAAGATAATGGAAACTAAATGGCACACAGCACACAGAAAGCTCTTTGACCAAGTCTACAGTGCCCTGGGATTCATCATGAGAAAACCACCAAAGCTGAGGAAAGCTAGTTCCAGGACGGTCTTTGAAACAGAGGCCAGGTCAACAAAGGGATGAACCTGAGAGCCCAGAGGCTAAAATGATGTTGTAAAAAGAAACCAGCAACTATTGGCAGCCTAATAAGCTGTAATATAAATAGAAAATGTATCAGGGCAATTAGGTTGAAAGACCAATTGATGCACTCAGTGGATTCTGATTTAGATGTATAGAAAATGAGGAGGCAGGGGTAATCTTCCCCAGTCAGACCACTGAGGCACAAGCAAGGGATAGTCAGCTAGAACAAGTCATTTATGACAACAAACAACATGAAGTGCCTAATAAATGCCCCAAATTGATCTTCTTGTCTTTCCTGAACACCATTGTTCGGTCAGACATTTAGTCATACTGGAGAGTACCAGAGACAGGTCAGGTCTGTTATCTGTAGATTTTCCATCTGTGGATCCAACAAACCCTGAGTCAAAAGAATCCCATCTGTGCTCAACATGTACTCAAGCCCATGCACCTTAGTCTCTAAACAACAGAGTATGACTGCTAGGTATAAAAAACTGACATTATATTGTCATTATAAGAAACCCAGAGATTAAGTAAGGGAGGGGATATGTGTAAGACATATGCAAATTCCATGACATTTTACATAAAACACTTGAGTGTGGCTGTGACAGATAATTTGTCTACCTGAGTGTAGTGAGAGTTATCTAGATGAATAAAGCACAGTTTTAGGTATGTCTACAAGGGAGTCTCCATAGATGATTAACATAGCAGTGACTGGTACAGGGATTCAAGGCAGGCACCTGGAATGTGGATAGCACCTTCCAATTAGCTGTGTAATGGTCTAAAGGTGAAAGGAAAAGGAAGCCAGGGAGTGTAGGCTAGCTCTTCTCACTCTCTGTTTGCTGGCTGTCGTGTGTTGAACTTGGTAGACACTGTAGTCACAGTGATGTTTTGTTCCACCTTGGGGCCCACAGAGTGGAGCCAGCCACTGTAGACTTAAGCCTTTGGAACCATTTTCCCTAGAGAAATCTTCCCTCTTGAAACATTTTTATTTTCTCTTGAGTATTTGTCATAGCAGGGAAAGAAAAAAAAAAAAAGGTATCCATTTTGGGTCTCTATAGAGAGTTCTAGACCCAGTTCCTTCACATGGACCAAGAAATGACTACTCTCTGTGCTGCTTTTTATGCTTTAATCCCCATGACCACACTGCCAAAAGGCATCATCGCCCTCCATGTTTCTTAGAGGAGAGATCTGAGTGACTGCACAAAGCCACTCAGCCAAGACAGGGCAGACGACTATTCAATCAGATTGGCTATGCTTTTGGGACCACTTATAGTGCAACTGGCCTACAAATCCAGTTTATATCATCTTTTTTCCACTCTCCTGACATTTCCACATTAGTTGACTATTTAGTCTTAGTTTGTTCTGGCTACCATAAGAGAACTATAACTCAGCAATAAACACTTACTTCTCATGGTTCTAGCTGGGAAATCCAAAGTCAAGCCAACAACATTGTCTTTTTCTTGGCAAGTGCGTTCCTTCTGGTTTACAGATGTCCACATCCTCATTGAATCTTCCATATAAGGGCACTAACTCTATTTGAAGTCACTCCACCCTCAAGATCTAATTACCCTACTAACACTCTACCTCTAACACCAACACTCAGGAGATTAGTGTTTCAGAATAGGAGCTTGCAGGGGACAGGCACAGACATCTATCTTCCCTTCTCATTTATCCCTGTCACATGTCTTTTCCCTGTTGTCCTGTTTTGTTTTGCTTTTAAATTCATAGACTCATCACATATCCCTCAATTCCAACATGTTTGTGAAACTAAAACCCATTTATACCTCCATAACTGCCATACTCACACTGTCTACTTGATAGAAATTATCTGTAATCTATACCATCTCACACAGTAGCCACTTGGGATGTGATTAGTGTGGCAGAGGAACTGAACTTCAAGTTTGGATTATCTTAATTTTACTTAGTTTTGAAAGATTTAATTTTCGTGTGTGTGTGTGTGTGTGTGTGTGTGTGTGTGTGTGTGTGTGTGTGTGTAAAACTATGCATATGTGAGTGCAGGTGCCTGAAGAGTTCAGAAGAGGGTGTTGAATACACTTGAACTAGTTACTGTGGTTGTGAGATGCCCAACATAGGTTCCAGGAACTGAACTTAGACCCTCTGTAAGAACAGTAGGTACTTACTGAACCATCTTCCAGTTCCTAATGGGATTAGTTTAAAAGTAACAACCCACAACTCACTAGTGGCCATAAGACTGGGCAGTGTAGGATAGACTTCAAGGATGGTCAGAAGATAGTTGTACTACTGGATTTCTCAGGACACCAGCAAAGCTGTAAAAGCTGGGTCATGCCTGGGTTACACCTTCCTGTTGAGAAACCTAAGTAAGGGATAGTTTACTGATAGAGGGGCCACAGAGTATAGATGCACGTTTCAGAATAAAGATTTGGGTAGAGAAACACGAAAGATAAAACATTGGCCAACTAATTTAATAGTTGAGTGATCTTGAGAGTGTTACTTACACTGTGTGAGCCTTGAACTTCACAAGTATAAAATGGATACTACTGTATTAAGGTAATAATAATGTACTTTAATATCTTATTTGATATGAGTGTGAATATGAAATCTGTCAGGCATTCAATCATATGCCTTTATTTAATCCCAGCACTCAGGAAGCAGAAGCAGGTGAATTTCTGAGTGAGTTTGAGGCTAACCTGGTTAACACAGCAAGGTCCAAGAATGAGACACTGTCTCAATAAACAAACAAAACCTCAAACCCCAAATGAATATGAAACATATCTTCTACACTGTACCACTCTTTAAGAATTATTATGATTTTTAGCCTCTGTATATGGGAGATTTCAGGAAGTCACAATATAAATAATGGGAGCACACTTAGGAACAATACATGAGAATACATGATAGAAATGCCACACAGTAGTGGTAGTAAAGGTGTTTCTAAGGCAGTGGGGTGGGCAGACTCTGCCCTATGTGCTGAATGTCAAGGCTTGGAGTTAAAGGCAAGAACAGTGTCTACCAGGACAATGAGACAACCCAGTGGAAATGCAAGTCCTGTAGAATACTGGCTCCAAAAGGGCAATGGACCAGGACAGTGCCTTGTGCAGAGCAGCCACTTACCACATATCTATTAATTGAATAAATTAGGCAAAATATATTGAGTGTTCCCAATTAAATTCACTTACAGAGGACAATGAAATAGTGGCGCCTAGACATTTTGCATAAGACACCAGAGGTTCATGCCTACAAAAGCTGGAGAAAATGACAAAGATTGGAGACCCTGGGGCTGGGGAGATAGCCACACCATGTTCAAGAATGTATTAGGAAACAAGCATCTTCTTTGTAGCTATTGGCAGAGCCATGGAGGCAGGAAGCAATGAGAGAGCCAGAAAGAGGGGAAGAAGGAGGAAAATAGAGCATGAGGGAGTTGAGAAAGAGGACCGAGGGGAGAAGACATTGGTTTCATTTGTTAGGGTGGTTTACTCTTAAGCAAATCTTTACTGATCCAATCTTCCCACTAGAATTTAAGTAGGCTATGACTGGGAGGACTGTGAATGCACCTTGTTGGCTACGGGATCAGCTTATATCCTGGCATATATCCTGGATCAATAGGAATTATTTGGGGCAGCCATTTTGGAAAGTAGTTTTTGCATTATCTATTTGGACAGGCACTCCTCATGAAGCGTAGCATTTCTACTTCTAACTATAAATCCTCAAAAAGTCCTGCATGAGTGAACCAGGTTACATGTGCAAGAGAGCTGATACCACCACTGTAAGAGCCTCCAGATGGAAACAAAAGAGTATCTAGCAACAGGATTATAAAAAAAAAAATGATAGTGACCTGACCACCAAATGGAATAGCAAAAGCCACAAAGATGACAGGAAGCATCCAGGATAGCACTAGAAAAGTGCTGTGAGTAGGACAAATGACATTCTACAGTGCAAGTCCTCAGAAGAAAAGGGGCTGAAGAGACTCAGAGCAGTCACGAGGCTGCATAGGAAGGACAGCCCTGGGGATGGTACATGTCTTGGACTATGAGCTCCTTGGGCTTTGATCTGGAAACCCCCCAGTGATGTCCAAAATATATTTGAGAGAAGTGATTACATCATGCATCTCAGCCTTTAGCCCAGCAGGCAAGGTAGAACTCTGAAGAAGAGAATGGGGGCAGGGGTGGAGTAAGGGGGACAAAATTTGGAAGCGAAAGGTCCTTCTGTCTTCAAAGCTCTTCTCCACAGTGTAATGAAGAGAATGTGTGACATTGATTTAGAAATAATTGCAGCTCATTGCATAAGTTAGGGGCAACTGTTTAGTGAGTCCACGTTCAGTTTTACCCACAGGAGGGATATTCAGCAACTCTAAAGTAATGTTCCTGCAATTGATGCCAAAATAGTATTCATAGCATGCATTCCTAGGAAAGTGCTGGTTAGTTTTTGGTGCTCAGATTGGGTGGTTATGTCTGCCTCCTAAGTTGAGAGGAAGGGGGTGTTTTAGAATTAATAATTCAAATAGGGCTGTTATGCCAGGAGGGGGAGAAAAGAGTGTCAAGG